>NC_056743.1:882364136-882436636 GCF_019279795.1 Protopterus annectens | reverse complement strand
ATATGTATTTCTCTCAGCAATTTTAAAGCTCTAGACAAAGAAATTAACTAGAATCCAGGCTTTTGCAAGGGTTGTCCTTATTTAGTTTTGTGTTATCAGCACTGACAGTCTTCCTGAGGTATCAAAGCTAGCACTGTACACCAAGAGCTAACACTTCAAAGGACATGTTTCATTACTCACTAGTGTTTGTAGCAGAAGCAAGATTTTTTGTTGTTATTGATTATGTTAAATGTTTGAGAAATGTGCTTGCTAATTTTACTCAAAATAATTTTACAAGCACAGTCAAAAAAGAAAAGTACAACCATCTCTCCTTGAATTTCTGCTAGGAAAGGTACACATGCCTTTATGCGCAACATTTTTCCACTTCTGTTGCATTGCTATCCCTTGATTTATATTTCAGCATACTGACCACTTCATCAAAACCATAATCCTTGAGCATCTAGCAGTAGTACTTCTGTGTGTAAGTCTAATACTTTCTATAAAACTGTTACATTATAGAAAATACCACTTTTAAGTGGATCACTATACAAAATATGTGGTCAGCTATTAGGCTTGAAATCTCTTTCAGACACTGAAAGTGGGAAAATCTTACTGAAACTTCATCAAAATAAAGACTGTGTGATGTGCAAAGGTGGTTGTTCATACTAATTTATATATTAAGATGACTTAAATGTCATACCAAAGACTTCTGTGAAATTTTGAGAAAGGTTACAGTTTGTTTTTGCAAAGTACCAACACATTTACCATTTTTCATGTCCCCATCCCTACACACACCACAGGACAGAGCTGCTCAAATCAGGATTGCTCTGCAGGAAGACAGACAGTTGGTAACTCTGTCAATTAGGTGCTCTGATACGGTTTCTCTCCTCTGCAATAAAAACAATGGAAGACAGTTTCACAGTTAACTTTTTATAGCAACTGCTAAGCTGTTGACGTCATCAGGATTAATTGCACATCTAAGACTGTCAGCAGTACCTGACAGAGTAAACTATTGATTTCTTTGTGTCTGTGGTATATCATGCAAGCAGAGACAAATTACTGTGCAAAATGTGTGAGAAGTTAAACTTAAAAAAAGTGGGTGGGTTTCCCTTCCTTTGATTCCAAGGTAAAAAATGAAGGTTTTATAAAGTCCAAGCAGGTTTCTTGTATCTACAAAATACTGAAACCGTATTGTAGGGATAAAAGCAACTTAAGGTTTACTTTTACCAGTAGGAGAAGGTGAAGTTTTGTTTTAAATATTGGAACCTAGAAATCAATGACATTAAAGCTAATGACATTGTTAAAATAGTGGCTGAGAAATACATCTATATAAAGAAAGTAAAACAAGCTCAGAAAACGCAAGTAGTCTAGCTGTCTTCATGAACAGTGGCAAGAATCTGCTGGTGCCACAAGTTAATCAGGTGATAGGAAGGCATACTGCAAGGTAAGGAAGGGCTGGAAACAGAATAGCACTACAGAATCTTTAGATCTCTCAGTAGCATATCAATGGAGAAGCTCAGGTGTCAAGTGTTACATATTTGCACTGTGAGTACAGTATATCATGTGGGTTGGGGTTTTTACAGTTGGTGTATTAAGGAAAGAGATACAGCAGACTGCCTGAAAGTGAAGTCAAAGTATTCTTATCATGTCAGGGAACAGTTTGAGAAAAGTTAGGCTGTGTAGCTCACTAAAACAGCTTTTTGTACTTTCAAAGCAAATGGAATTTCTCTTTTGACTTCATCATACATAGTCACGTATTTACCCTAACCATTTGTCAATGCAATGCTGACATTTTAACTGTAAAAAAAAATAATGCTATGAAATCTGTCGTCACTGAGAAAATAAACATAAAAAAATAAATAAGAGTTACATCTCTACAAGCTACCACCCTGAAATGTACTACTGGTAACTTGTGTACCAAAATAAACCACAAAAGAGAGTAAACACTGATAGTGTAGCTCAACACAGGACCATGCTATCTTCCTCAAAGATATGGATGTGCATGCTCATGGAAAAAAACACTGTTTTTTGACAAGGCCTTAAATATTTGTGAGACTGAAAAATGTAAATGTAAAGATGCAATGTATTCAGGATACTGAGGCTACACTCTCATGAACCACACACTGTGAGCATGTACATGTACCAACCACTACGTATGCAGCGGTTCTAAAAAATTCACCTACAAAATCCTTACCTATATCTCATGAAGATCTAAGTTCAATAAAACCAAAAACTTGGCTTGTTCTCATACAGGTAACATATTGCTCAGAGACATCCCACTATTATGGTAAGCATATAAACAGTCACTAGGCCACAGCTGCGGGGAAGAACACAAAATTATCTGGCGTTAATAATGAAAAACCCAGACTCAAAAGCCATTAAGCAGACACTGCAACCAGGGAGTCCCTAAGACATCTTAAGGGTGATTCTATTGTAAGTAAGAGAAACATATACCTCAAATGAGTTTGTAAACAACTTGTGACACTAACCTACCTGCCTGGACATCTCAACTGGGGTATAAAGGAGTAAGGCTAGATATGACATGGACATTGTTCAGTTTGGAATGAACATTCTAAGAAGGCATTCCATCTAGGGTATTCAACATTACTTGATATGGTGGAATTATTGAATATCCTGGCATGGGAAAGCACATCTGCTTAACAAAATTTGCCATCATCTCTCATACCTACCTACATTTAATGGCCTGTTGGTCTTCAGTCAGTGGATAAGGACATGATGTCATACACATCAGATTTGTGCCTGCTGACCTAGATTAAGATGTGGGATCAGGTAGAGTGCTTTGTCCCTGGGAGGCTTCATGTTTTTCCCCCCAGAGTAGAACTGAACAGGAAATTTTCCTTCACCATATTGTCTCTTTTCTTCTTTACACCTTTTCACATTCTAAGGCATAGAGAAATAAGAAATGAACGAGAAAAGATGAAAAAAAACTGAGATGAATAGAGCCTATAGAGTCTCAATGATTGCTAGAAGTATAACTAGTGAAATGGGGGGGGTAGAATTTATTCTGCTCAGAGCATGTTGATATCACTGCCGTTAATGAAAACATGGTTTAAAGATCCAAATTCACCACATACATTCTACAACATTGTTCCTTTTACTGTTGAAGATCAGATAGGATAGGTGAGAGTGTATTCATCTTTGTAAAAGAACACTTAAAACCCAAAAGTTGACAAATCATATCAGGAATTATAAAATATTTTAAAGAATAATTTACATCACTGGTACTAAATGCAGTATTATACAAACCAACTGTACATTGTCTATGTGCCTTCCAGAATATGAGGATTTGCAGACTAAACTCCAAAACTTTAAAGTTAATGAAAAAAGAGTCCTTATGAGGGATTTTAAGTACTCTAACATTGATTGGCTAAGCAAGTAAATATTTCCAAATATTAATTGACTATATGCAACATTTTGAAACAGTGCAAAATTCAGTGAGGGAAAGCAGTATCCTACATATTGTACTGAAAAATCTAGGATCTTTCTGCTCCCCTGACCATTATTATACATTATCGGTAATTAATACAGGCCATAAAACTAGTATCTATAACCTATGTAGAAAATAAAACTCCATCATAAAATATCAGCCTTCATAGGCTTCAGTAGTGGGGACCAGTAGTGTAAGCAGCATGATACTTCATGAGAAAAGACTGAGATTTAATCTTTAAATTACCAAAATAAATCTGTTAGTATGTTATATGACATCATTCTTTAAATTACCCAAATAAATCTGTCAGTATGTTATATGACATCATTCTTTAAATTACCCAAATAAATCTGTCAGTATGTTATATGACATCATTCTTTGAATTACCCAAATAAATCTGTCAGTATGTTATATGACATCATTCTTTGAATTACCCAAATAAATCTGTCAGTATGTTATTTGACATCATTCTTTAAATTACCCAAATAAATCTGTCAGTATGTTATATGACATCATTCTTTAAATTACCCAAATAAATCTGTCAGTATGTTATATGACATCATTCTTTAAATTACCCAAATAAATCTGTCAGTATGTTATATGACATCATTCTTTAAATTACCCAAATAAATGTGTCAGTATGTTATATGACATCATTCTTTAAATTACCCAAATAAATCTGTCAGTATGTTATATGACATCATTCTTTAAATTCCCAACTAAATCTGTCAGTATGTTATATGACATCATTTTTTAAATTACCCAAATAAATCTGTCAGTATGTTATATGACATCATTCTTTAAATTACCCAAATAAATCTGTCAGTATGTTATATGACATCATTCTTTAAATTACCCAAATAAATCTGTCAGTATTTTATGACATCATTCTTTAAATTACCCAAATAAATATGTCAGTATGTTATATGACATCATTCTTTAAATTCCCCAAATAAATCTGTCAGTATGTTATATGACATCATTCTTTAAATTACCAAAATAAATCTGTCAGTATTTTATATGACATCATTCTATAAATTACCAAAATAAATCTGTCAGTATGTTATATGACATCATTCTTTAAATTACCCAAATAAATCTGTCAGTATGTTATATGACATCATTCTTTAAATTACCCAAATAAATATTTCAGTATGTTATATGACATTATTAACAGTTTTTTTAATACAGAACTAACATCACTACAACTCTTGCATCTGTGAACACTTACCAGTAAAATACATTATGCAGCTAAATTTAGCCAATTTTTTTTTTTTGCTCCTTGACTGCTTCATTTTTTCTGGCTATACTAATGCACCAACCATTTCTACATGTACCACACTCTGCTGCTGCCTCATTCTAAGACTGGGGCCAACACAACCCTAAGAGTTTCCTGGGGGATTGTGCCATTGAGTCCTTCCACCAGGGGATTTTTTTATGACCTACCCTTTGGTATACCACCTCTTCAGTGTTTACCTGTTATATCAGAGGGCTCTTTCCTTCTATGGAACACGTCTCCCCTCAGGGAATTCCTAGAAAAATGCCCCCTAAGGATTGGCATTCCTCGACCCTCCCTGCCAGCACCTCAACATGTCTGAGACACTAATCAAAACACAGGTCACATGAGCCATAGTTAGGGCTTTATCCCTCAAAACCACAGTGCTGGCCATAAGGCATTCACATGTTTGTACAAAACCAATATATATCTTATGATAAAAAATGCAAACCCGTATTTAAAATATATATATTCTTTTAACTGTTGGTACCTATGGATTTTCTAAACTTATGTTTATCAGGGTAAAGATAATGTATGAACTGGTATGACTTTCAGACATTTTCCTCACGCATTTATATGACAGCCAGTTTAGAAAATCTAATATATGGCATTACCTCAAAATCCAGAATGCAGGAAAATAACTATGCCTCCTTTTGAACTGAATTACCACAGTTGCAGATATCAAAGTGATAGCGCATCATTAAAACAGCAAATAATTCCCTCATTGTACCATCTATAACCCCCCTCGCCCTTCAGACCAACATCTCTTCTTTTTCATCACGTTAATCTCATTGTAGGACACGCTGCTTTAAAATTTATGCAGGTTTCTAATTTATTTCTCTGCAGTGAAATATGAACTTCTATTTTATTGTAAGTAAATTGACATGTATACAAATACCACGGAAGAGAATCACTGCAGTAAAGAAAATCAGATTCCAAAAGTATAAAATTGTGTGCAACATATCTAGTTAACATAAATGGCTGTCTAAAATGCCAAGTTACATTTTTCCTGGTTATGAATGATTCTGCCTTCAGATAAAATGTTAAACAGTTGAATATTTTAGCCAGACTGAGATAAGCTATTGACAACTAAACCTTTATGCTGGATTGCAGTAACACTTTTGAAAATATTTACAATATTAAGCATACAATATCTGTCTTTGACAAATCATACTGTCATAAAGGAGGTTTTACATGGCTGCTTGAATAAGTTTCATGATGATTCTCTCTTGCCAGTATGCTTTTATGATGATTGGTCTGTAAGTGTCTGTGCTAGTGCTTTCCTTGTGGACTGGGACTATAAACTCCAGTTCATTCATTCATTCATTCATTCATTCATTCATTCATATATACCTACTTTATCCTATTTGGGTTGATGAAGAAACAAGACCTATTCCAGCTCTCTGTGCTTGGTAGGTGTCAGGCAGAGAACTAGTTAGGGGAGACACGTGGTGGCAGAGAACTAGTTTGGCTAAATTCCATATGGCTACAGAGGAACCACATTGACTCCAAATAGAATGGTCTCAGACAGGAAGTGAACTGAAGAACCAAGTGCTTTGAGGAGCAATCCTAGCAATTGCACTGCTGTGCCACCATATTAACATCGTTTGTTAGCACTCTCTGTCCCCACTGCTTTTCAGTCATCTGACCCCCCCCCCCCCCCATGGCTATTTGTTACCCATCACTGCGGTGAGGGTTGGCCTGGGAGGGAGCAATCATTCAGACAGCAATCAGATATGGCTTGAGGGTTTTCGCTTTTAGTGTCCCCTATCCATAATGTGCTACCTGGTGAGGCATAGGAGAGGAGTGTGCAATGGAATGTCCCTTACTTCTACAAGGGGTGTGGCCCTCCAGACATCCCCTGCCCAACCCCTGAGGCATGAGCAGTAAGCTTTCTAATCTCTACCAGGAAGGTAGTACTGCTGAGTGTGCTCCTGAATGTCTGCAACCCCTCCCCTCCTCCAGTGTCAGGGCTAGAAGCTTAACTCCAGTTGCTTGGGATACAGTCAGAAACATATCCTTGGTACCAGGCTAAGTCTGAAGAGCCTGCAAGGTGCCTGTAAAAAATAAGAGCAACAGTACTCAGTGATAAACACAGTGAAAACCCAGTCAAATGTACAGAAATATCATTTTAATAAGACCTCATAATGAGTACCACATTTTTAGATGGCCCTGGTCACTGCACATCCTCCAGCAAGCAAATTGCATGACAGATAACTTTGGTCTTTCTTGATCTCCATATATGGATCCCTAGCATATGATAAAAACCTCATTTGACTGAAACTCATTTGACTGAGACCATAAGACTGAATTTTCAAAAGACTGAAAAGTCACTTGACTGAAACTGGACCATTTAAAACCAACACTGGAGGCAGGAACTGATTGCTGAGTGCTTTTGTTCGGTTTTATTACTACGAACTTCTACAGAGCAATATGTTTGATATATATATATATATATATATATATATATATACATACACACACATACACAGAGAGAGAGAGATGGATACATATACACACACACACACACACACACACACAAGTGTGTGTGTGTGTTGTGTGTGTATATATATATATATATATATATATATATATATATATATATATATATATATATATACACAATTATACATCTATATATATATATAATTATATATTTATTTCAAACTGTGTGCTTTGTAAATTAATTTGTAATGCCCAAAATTTGCTTGATTAATGCTAGCATGTTATTTTTTCCCAAGGAAAATGTCTTTCATTTTATGTACAGAGAACATAGGCTTCCTAGATGCATATGCCCCCACCTCACCTTGTACTATTTTATACTTTCTGAAAATTAGATTTTTCTGTTTAGGAGAGATTGGACTATTACTGTTTGGAAAAGAAGTGTGTTGTGCCTTTGTTGTAGCTGAATGATTTTGGTTGTACATTAAGAATTAAAAGTTTCCCTGTTGACCTGTACTCTATATCATACCAGATACAGCAGCCTCATTTTAGTTCCTGTTGTCATTGCTTTGTTTTTGCATTAAGATGACATTGTACTTTTTCCCTCTTTCAAAAGAGATTCACAGTACTAAAGGAGCAGTTCATGTCATTCTTGCACTGCTTTCATCTCCCTTCATTAACCCCCCACCATGGCAGCTTTTCACAAAACTCTGAAGGATGTTCTATATCATCATTTCAACAGTCCATATACAGTTTAACTTTTTTGGATGTCGTGTGACACAATGTGATAGATGGCAGCTTTCCAAAATCTACCATGTTTTGGTGGAAACACCAGGTTGGTCTACTCTGGAACCTGTTGATCTACTGAACATTTATATTGAATGCGATTATGTGATTAGTTAGAAGAAAAACAGCTGAAAACCACTTTCAAAGGTATTTCAGATTGCACTTTTCATAGTGTCGCATGATCTTCCAGCTGATTTCATATAAATATTGGGGGTGTGGGGACTTTCCTGTACAAAAAAAATCTTTTGTTCTGACATCAACAAAAGTAGTTTTGGGTTATTTTTTTCTACCAAATGGTGTTCAATGTAAATAAGTTTGGTATATCGGCATGAATCTGTCTAGTCCAGATAATATTTAACCTTTCTGATACTGAAGCTGTCCGAAGCACAATTTTGAGTCTCGTTGCACTCCTGAATTCTGCCTGTGCAAACTTAAGTAACAGGGACACACATCTACATGATTCATGTTTGGAGGATGGCTGGAGTCAGGCATTGGTTAAAATAACATCAGCTTTATTTATTTTTTATTTATTTACACTTTGTTGATTGGATTAGTCCCACTAGGCCAATTGCTTCTTTTCAGGGAAAACTATAGGTGGTATTCAGGCTGACTAGGGGAGAATTGGCCAGGGCACTGGAGAACTTTCTCCTACTCTTTTCAATATGTGCCTTGGGATTTTTTTACATTCAACTGAGCTACCACCAACTCAAGCAGATATGGTTTTAGTTTAACATGCCATCCAAGGATGGCACACTTATGAGTGCAGTACCCTCCGTATGCTGCACTGCAGTGACAGTTGTTGTGTCTTTCGGCTTTTCCCGGTTAGGGGTCATCACAGCGGAACTCCGGTCCGCTAATGATTGGTAGTTGATTTTTACGTGCTGAGGTACCAGCCGTGATGCACAACCTTCAACGAAGTCATGCCCATTCATGCATGTCTCCATGCAGAAGACGCTCTAGCTGAGAATTGAACCGGACAGCGTCTTACTGTGAGGCGACAACGCTACCGCAGCACCACCACCGCGGACACTGCAATGACAGTAATAGAAAAAAATAAACTCACCTATCTGGGAAGGAAATAGAACCCATAGCCTTCATCACCACAAACAATTCTTCTACCTGTTGATGTGTTTAAACTACTAGTTGTGATTTAAAAAAGAGCAGAGGAAGAATACATCTTCAAAAACAAACAGTTGATGTGTATGTGTATTTTTTTTTTTTTTTTTTTTTTTTTTTTAAGTACCCGCAATTAAAAAAAATGGAATATGCTCACATATGGAAAACCTTAAGTTCAAACCCTGTATAGCATGACCTTATGGCGATAACTGCAGATTAGACAGATACAGGAAATATAAGTAAGTATCAGAATGGCTGAGTTTAGTTGACAGCATGTATGTGTATTTGAGTTGCGTGTGTGTGTGTGTGTGTGTATCGGCATGTCTGTGATGAGACTAAGAACTTGCTTAGACATTTCAGGTAAATGCCAGCTGTATGCAGCTCAGAACAGTTAAGAAGAATATCTTGTGATGCTGTCTAGGGTGGGGGGGGGGACGATATATTCTGATAAAGTAATGTAAGATGAACTCAGCCCTAGCATTTGATGTTATGTTGTCCTATCTTTCCTTCATTCTTACTGGATGCGTTCTCAGCCGAATACACTAGCTCAAAGTCTCTAACTTTGCTCGTGGTAGAGTAGGTATCCCATCATGCATTGGTGCAATTCCCCAGATCTCATTTGCTGCTTTACGAGTTCGGATGTTCTCTTCTTGGCCATGGCTAAGTTTTTGTATTGTGTATCCCATCACCTTTTGCTGTAGTGGTGTGCTTAAATTGTTACTTAGATAGATTGTGTGAGTATTACTTTAATAGTTAGTTAATTAGTTAGTTTATTAGCTCATTTAAGTTAGAGAGCTAACTGCCTGTTTGAGTTAGAGGGCTAGTAGTAGTGTTTTCTGTGTGCCCTTTTCTGGTAGCTTACTAGGTCCATTTAAATTAGATGCCCTAGTGCTTGTTTTAGTTATAGAGCAAAGCTATTCCCCTTTAGTTTTACTAGATGTGCTGTGTGTCTTAATTATAGTGCCTTAATAATTTTTCTAGACATGTTTTTCTGTATGGCCGTTACTCAGTTTATATAGTTGTTGTAGGATTTCTTTATCCCTAACATGTCTAAGGAAACTAGGGAGAAGGAACATAAGCCTTTAAGAAGTGTCAAAAGTGCTCCCAAAAAATGTCCATTACTGATGAACATAGCATTTGTGTTTACTGTTTAGGAGCAATCTATCTTCAGGAAACTTGCACATTCTGCCACTCTTTTAGTGCCCGTGTTTTGCAGGAGAGGAAAAATAAACTGATTGTCAAAGGACTCTTGAAACCGAACTTTGAGGAAGCTCTGTGGAGTGCTTCTTCTTCTTCATCCAGTAAGTCCTCTTCTTCTAAAAAGGACAAACCAACTAAAAGGCCATCTCCTGTCTCTTTGGCTCAGTATGAGCCACCTGAAAAATTGACAAAAATTTCACAGGCATCGACCTCCTCAGCTCCACAGCCTTCAGAACTGACAGAGATAATTATTATTGATGAACCTAGTTCTTCGGCTCCAAGATCTTTGGAACCGAAAGAAACTGTGACTCTGAGCCATTCCATTGAACTTCCACCAGTCTCCCATACTTTGAGATCTCCCATTCTGGAGCGATCTCATTCACCAACCCTATCCTCCAGGTCTTCTAGGCACCTGTCTGATGATGACATGGGGAGGGTGGTGCGCAGACTATTGAAGTTGCTGATGTGGCAAAATTGTTCTCGGCTCTGACCCACCAGGTTTTGTAGCTGTCTAAGACTATTGCATCCACTGTTGTTCCTCCTACAAGCCAAGCTGGATCTTCGGAGCCAGAGTGCCTAGTGCCACTTGCTGCAGACCCTTTGGTTCTGGGACCCCTTCAGGAAATTCTGGAACTGATCTCTGCTCCGACACTCTCTGTGCCATCCGGGGTGTCTAGGAGACGAAGTTCTCCAGTTGGCCCCGGGGAGGATGCTCGGACCCGAGCTGCTTCGGTTCTGAGTCTACTCCTCAGTGCTTCAGCTTGGTTGAGTTCGGCTCCTACATCAGGCTCGGAGCCGGTCTTTCTGGAGCTGGGGGTTTCCTCTGTTTCCACGGAACCAGGGGTGTCCTTGGAGTCAGTGGGTTCTGTTTTCGAGCTGATGAGGAGTGTGCTGTCCTCTCTTACAGCTCTACACATGGATACTGGTATTCGTCCCCCCAAAGCACTGGCTACTGTCTCAGCACCACCACATCCATCAGACAGCAGAGATTCAGAGCCTCAGGGACCCCCATTAGGTGAACCCCACTCTTCCAAGACCTCCCCAGAATACCCTTCTGAGGAACCCCCTCAGAAGAAAACATACAAGAGGATGCATATAGACTCTCCTGACGAGTCCGTTACCTCAGACACTTACCTCGAAGAGTCGGAAGGGTCCCCATGGTCATTTTCTGAAGATATCATCTTTGCAGATATCCTTGAGATCCTACAACAGAGAGGCTGCTGGAACACAATCACCCCTTCTGATATGGAGTTGCTGTACCTTAAGGCTTTTGGATCTCAACCTTCAACCTCCTGGGTGTCTCTGTCTTTTGATGAGCTAATGGAGTTAGCCATTTGAAAGGCATGGGAGTCACCTGACACTATGGAACCAGTCCCTCGGAGGCCAAACAACTTTTTTGTCAGCCCCCACTGGAAAATAATTTCTTACCAAAGGTGTACCTGTAGATGCTATGGTGTTGGCAGCAGCCACCAAGAAGGAACTTTCTGAGATATCCTCATCTGTCCCTCCTCCGAACAAAGATTTTAGAATAATGGACAGATACGGGAAGCATATCTTTTCCTCAGTGACTTTTACACTCAGATCACTGAACTACCTTACACACTTTACAAGGCTACAAAGAGATCTCCTGAAGGAGTTAGGAGATACTCTACAAGGTTCTTTGGCTGCGGGGGTGCCAGAGAAGGTCACCTCCCAGTTATACATCTTAAATTCCATCGTCGACTCCTCCATGGGACTGATGATATATGCAACAGATGGATCAAGTAGGGCAGCGGGTTCAGGAGTTTCCCTGAGGCAACACTCCTGGATTCACTTGTGTAATTTTGTGGAACCTTTCAAGTCTACCTTTACCAACACCCCTTTGGATGGTTCCTCACTTTTTGGACCTAAAGTTAAAGACACTCTCACCAGATGCGAGCAGGAATGGAAAACTGTCTCTATTGTTTGAGTACGTTTTGCCATACCTCCAAGGCCTTATCCTAAAGGTCAGAATAGTGGCAAAATGTGGTTCAAAAGATCCCAGGGAGCTTTCCAAGATGCATGAGGTGAATCCTTCCCCAGGGGCAGAGGGGGAAGGAACAATGGTAGACATAGTCTTAGAGGCAGCGGGGGTCCACAAAACCAAGGTGACCATGATTCCTTTCGTGGACGTCCCTACCAGCGCTCCTGAAAGGAGGCCTGACTACTCTACTCTGGAGGCAGTTGAGGGGTATTTATCTTTGTACCTAGAAGCCTGACAAAATATCACAAAAGACAAGTGGGTACGAAGGATAATATCCAGAGGCTATTCCATTCCTTTTGCCATCCTCTCCCACATATCAGAACAATCCCAGATGTTCCACCCAGTCTAAGGGAGCAAGCAACTATAGAAATTCAAAAGTTGGTAGACAAAAGAGTCATCCAAAAAGTCCCCACAGACCAAACAGGATTCAAAACTTACTCCAGATTCTTTTTAGTGCCAAAAAGAACAGGGGACTGGAGACCCATATTGGATCTCAGCAAACTAAACGAATTTGTCAAAAAGTCCAAGTTCTGAATGGTGAAACTGCAGTCAATAGTTCCTTTTTTAGCCAAAGATGATTGGATGTGCTCAATAGACCTCCAAGATGCATACCACCACATAAAAATGGACAGAGCATCAAGGAGTCCATTTACGCTTCCAGCTGGGAGCCAGTCATTATCAGTTCTGAGCTCTGCCCTTTGGTCTCACTACAGTCCCGAGAGTGATCACCAAATGCTTGACAGTAGTAACGGCTCACTTGAGACGTCTTGGATTCCAAGTGTTCCTTATCTGGACAACTGGCTCCTAACTGCCAGCACCAAGCATGTACTTCGACAAACCAGGGATGCGACAGTGGAAATTTCTCCGCGACTAGGCATAACAGTCAATTTGCAAAAATCTGCCTTGTTACTCTGTCAACATATTACTTTCATGGGCACAGACCTAGACACCATTTCTATGATGGCACGTCTTCCACCTGGCAGAATTTCTAACCCCAGACAGCAAATAGTCCACCTTCTTCCCAAGGACAAAGTAAAGGCAAAGGTAGTTCTGAAACATCTAGAAACCATGGCTTCAACCATAACTCTAGTTCCTCTGGCCAGGATGCATATGAGAATCCTTCAATGGCTCCTGCTTTCTCAGTGGTCACTACAAGAACTTCCTGTATCCCATCTGATCAGAATAACAGAGTCATGCAAGAGAGCTATGGTGGTGGACTCAGTCCAATCACATGACCATCGGAAGGCCCTTTATACCAAAACAACCTGTTGCTACAGTGACCACAGATGTTTCCCAGATGGGGGGGGGGGATTATCTGGGAAGGACAGTCCAAGGAATATGGCAACAACACAAGGCCCATTTACACATCAATGTTCTAGAGATGAGAGCAATGCTTCTAGCATTGCAGGCACTCCACGACTCTCTTCCACTAGGGACAATTGCAATCCAGTCATACAATACGTCGGTGGTATGGTACATAAACAATAAGGAACCAGGTCATACAAACTTTGTCAAGAGGCTCTGACAGCTGGGCAATGGGCAATCTCTTCCCAACGCTTTCTAGTAGCAATGTACATCCCGGAGAAATCCAATGTGATAACGGATACACTCAGCAGGGCAATATTAATGCCTCACGAGTGATCTCTAAACCAGAGCACAGCGGAAGAGATTTTCCGGAAATGGGGCCAACCTTGCTGCAATCTTTTTGCCACTCCTATGAATACCAAATGCAGCAGTTACTTTGCCCTAATCCCCCCTCTGATGGAGACACCGAGAGATGCACTTGTTCACAATTGGCCCTTGGGACTTCTTTATGCCTTCCCCCCATTTTCCCTCATACCCAAAGTCATCCAGAAAGCAAAATCCTTGAGAAGCAGGCTGATTCTCATTGCCTCATATTGACCTCATCAGATCTGGTTCCCCTTCCTCTGGCCTCATCTGCAGGAGAAGCCGTGGGTTCTGGACCCAGTTCCAGACCTTCTGACTCATATGTCAGGAACACGTCATCATTCTCTCCACACCCTCAATTTGACAGCATGGCTGCTCCACTTCCAAACTTAGTCAGGCTTCAAGACTTCACTCCAGCAGTCAAACACATATTGATAGCCTCTCATAAAGATTCTACCAGAAAATTATATACTAGTAAATGGAATAGGTTCTTCTACTGGGCACAAATCAGAAACATTGACCCCTTTTCTGCTCCAATTCGCTCGATTTTAGAATTTCTTACAAAACTCTTCCAGCAAGGCTCGGCTGCAGCTACAATTAGAGTCCAACTGGCGGCAATCTCAAATTTTCACATTGGTGAATATACTAACCTAATGTCACAGAGATTACGTAAAGCATTTTTAAAAGGCACTTCTTTATTGAGACCTCCTTTAAAAACTGCTCTCTCATTGGGATTTAAATTTTGTCCTGTCTCATCTAACATTGACAACATTCGAGCCCTCCTCATCTTGCGACCTTAAATTTCTTTCTTGGAAGACTATCCTTCTAGTAGTATAACATCTGCAAGAAGACTCACAGAGTTGCAAGCACTATCAATCAAACCACCATATTTTATTTTCCATAAGGATAGGGTAATGCTACGAATGAATCCGTCCTTTGTACCTAAGGCTTGTTCTCAATCCAGTCTAAATCAATCTCTTCAGCTTCCAGTGTTTTTTCTCATTCATAGCAACAAGGCAGAGTATAAACTCCACCAATTGGATGTGCATAGACAGCTCATATTCTATCTGCATAGAACTAAAGATTTCAGGAAATCAGACCAATTGTTCAGATCTTTCTCTAAAGCAAAATAGGG
Organism: Protopterus annectens; assembly: GCF_019279795.1. Taxonomy (NCBI): domain Eukaryota; kingdom Metazoa; phylum Chordata; order Ceratodontiformes; family Protopteridae; genus Protopterus; species Protopterus annectens. The sequence continues at coordinate 882,421,584 of NC_056743.1, read as the reverse complement.
CATGCCAGTTTCTAAATTCACACTTTCAAATTGTATCACTTTTATATACACCTCCAATAATAGAAATTTGCCATTCAGAATCAGAGGTCACTCAAGCAGAGCATTAGCAACATCCTCTGCTTTCCAGGCCAGAATGTCAGTGGACAGTATTTGTGCTGCTGCTACATGGGCAAATCCTCATACGTTTATTGCTCATTACAAAGTTGATTTGACCTCCAGGGACAGGGCTTTCTTTGGTTCCACTGTGCTCAAAGGTGTACTCCTGTTAGCCACCCAGGGAAAAGGTGCTAGGGATGCTGTCCCATCCAGTAAGAATGAAGGCGAGATAGGACAATATAACATAAAGAAGTTAAGTACTCACCATAACATTCCATGTTTGTTATACATCTCGCCCTTCATTCTTACGACCCTCCCACCTTCCCCCATCCAAGAACTCCTCCAGGACCTGGTGGAGAGTTGTTTCCACTTATAAATGAGCTCCTTTGACTCTCTTTGTTTTTCCTTGACCTGATGTCATATGATTAGTCTTTGTTAGTTGGCAGCAAACAAGATCTGGAGAATTGCTCCACTGCATGATGGGATACCTACTCTGTCATGAGCCAAGTTAGAGATTTTGAGCTAGTACATTCGGCCGAGTCGAGCAAAGGTTCGGCTCCGAACCCATCCAGTAAGAATGAAGGGTGAGATGGGCAACAAACATGGAACATTATGGTGAGTACATAACTTCTTTATGTCCATTTGCATAGTATTGGGCAACAAAATAGTTTTTTTTTTTTTTTTTTTTTTTTGAGAGAGAGAGAAAAAGAGCCAACATTCACCACATTTAGGAACAATAACAGGCAGTTATGTTACCTTGTGCTGAGAGTTGCCTTGCATATCCTATTTCTGTATCTTAGCATGGGGAGAATACAAGTAAGATGTGTACTTGTACTGCTGTACTGCACTGAAGTCTTACAGTTAAGCTGTAGAAAATGATGTGCCCTACTAACAGAACGTTTTTACTTATTTCTCAAGTCCTCTGTGCATACTGCTGCTCTAGCAAGCTCTTACCCCCCCCCCCCCATCATATACACACACATTTTATGGTTAGCTGTGAATTATACTGAAGTTCAAGCACCAATAACCCTGTGAGTCATGACACCTTTAACAGTCATCTGCTTTGGCATTGATATCCTTGCCATTTCCATATTTAGATCTTTGAGCACTAGGCTCACAACTGGCATTTGGAGCTATTACACTCTAGACAGCATCCTACTATAAAGTCCTAGTGGTCTGAAATGCTTCCAAAGGAGGAAGCCTGTGATCCCTGTTCCTGACTTTCAGATATATCAATGTATTGGCATGTGAATGCTCAATCGACACTGACAAAGGATAAACTGCATGAATGGAAATGAGGAGACTTTTGGAAGAAAGGCAAGGGAAGAAAATGATGAATATTTATTGGTAAAAGAAAAAGGGAACAGAAAAAAGAGGTAAATAAAATACTGTGTAAAGAAGGAACTGGAAACATAGAGAAGATAATCAGAAGCTGTAAGTCAAGAATATAAAAAATGTATGTATGGTAAGGAAGAATGAAAAAGAAAGAATAAAAAGTCAAGGAGAGAGGGGGAAAGTGAGAATAAGAAGAAGGGAAGTAAGAGGAGAGGAATGCAAAGCTGGAAAAAGAGAAAGAGAGAAAGTGAGTGAAGATCTGTCCTCAGTTTTCTGTAAATGTTATGAGAGCTGTATATTGAACCTTTTACTTTATCCAGAAAATCAGAATGGAACATAAAATTTAGCTCTGGCAAATCAACTCTGAAAAATCTGCTCGAGTTTTACAACCATATTACTATTGCTTGAAACTCCGCCCTTACTGCTGGAGTTGCGTTTCTTGGTTTAGTTAAGACTTTAGATACACTTCCACATACTTCAGTAATATAGCTCTTACACACAATAGCTTGAATTCATATCTGATTAATTTAATCAATAACTGGTTAACTGACTGATCCCGGTGTGTGTCAATTAAAGGAACATACTCAGGTTATTCACCTGTTAAACAAGGTGCACCTCAGAGCTCGGTCTTGGGAACATTATTGTTTAATTTAGTTTTTATCAACATGCCCCTTAAATAAGCATCATTGGCTTGCTAAATACACTTATGATTGTAAGTTGGGATTTATATTCAATTCTCCTGGGGAATATTCCTCTCTTGTTAATTATGTAAAAGTCCTCTCCAATTGGGTAAAATGGATAGGACTACATTTCAGTTATACTAAATGTCAAGTATTTTCGGAGACCTATTAAACATGATTTGGTTCTCAACTGTGTCATTCTTAAGGAGACAAATGAATATAATGCTTTAGGTATTATATATGTCTATTGATTTTTCCATTTCTGTTCCTGGAAATAGTATAAAAATAGGGCTTTAAGACCATTGGGACTAATTTTTAAACCAATTTCTTTAAGAGCTGAATTAAATCTAATTATATAAATTACACATATGACATATACTTGAGTTCAACAGTACTTTTTGTGTTTATATTAGACTGCAACTAAAGACTGAATACATTTAACAGAAATACATTAAAATCCCATCTATAAGAAACAAACTGTTCTGACATATGTAAGGTACTGACCTCATTTTCACTCCATTGTAGACATATTAGGAGAAAAACATTCACATACAGTATTTAATGCTGATGGTTTTCAAGCAGTTAACAATTTGTCGTTATATTCTAATTTACAAAGCCAAAGATATGATAATAAGTTTTGTATCAACAAGTATAATACAAATTTAAATGTAAAATTCATTATCCAAGTGAAAAAGAGGATATGGAATAAAATACCTCTTCAGATTAGACAGTCAGGAAATATGGATCTGATTAAATCCAGTTTTGACAACTTGATGGACAAAGCTGTTTATAATGTTGCATTCAGTGAATCAGCGTTCCTAGAGGTCCTCTGGTCTAAACGCTGTAAACCTAAACCTATGAGAAGTGTAAGGGAAGTTAGGGAGGAAAAGGGAACCAGGGAGAGGGAGTTGGAAAACATTAGAGAAGATGGGGAATTATTGGGGAGTTGAGGGAGAAGGATAAAATTAGGGGAAAGCTTGAAAAGACCGACATGGAAAGAGGATGATGATGGAGAGGAAGAAAGACAGATATATGAATAGGCAAAAGATAGAAGAAATGATAAAGGGAATGTAGCTAGAGCAGCAATGCAAGACATGAATTTTTGTAGGAAAAAAGACATTTTCAGAAAATCTGGTCTTCTACAGTATTTCAGATATTAATTTAAATGAGAAATATATTATTATTATTATTATTATTATTCACAGTTCTTGGAAAAAAGTCTGCTGTGACTGATACAGACCACTTATAATTAGCATATATAGTTTGAGTGACATGTTGCATTACAATGATGCTGCATTTTTGAATGCCCATTGAGTTACTACAGAACAGAAAATCAGACACCTGCCTTGTGAAGCAAGAAGAAATAACCAACACGAGCTCCAGTCAGGACACTAATGTCACAGTGTTATATTTATTTCTTTTGATATTTTAACTGTCATCATTGTGTACCGTGTGGATCTCCCACTATAGGCAGTGCAATGTTGTTTTTATACTATGCTATTTTTTTAAGTACTTTTGTTTAGATACATATTTACTCAGGATACTGGTTCAGCAATTGAATGTATTTTATGATAAAATATTTATTTATTCATTATTTATTAGTGATGTGCAGTTTTATGTGTTTTCCTTGCAGTGAGACAATGTTAACATGTTATATTAACTGGAATAATTATACAAAGGTGATTTGTTTTTGCTCTACACTGTATTCCGGTGCTTCAACCAAGAGGGTTTAATTTGTTTTACTGGACAAGATTTGATTGGTTAGGGATTGTTTTAAAAGGAAATTATGTTATTTTGTTTTAAACTCTGAAGAAGACCTGATACTTTATGGATGAAAGTGCTTAGTTTTTGTTTTACTACGTTCAAATAAAGTATGTTTTTTAATTAAGGAGCAGTTTGCTTTCACCATACTTCAGCAACTACATTCAATGATAATATTTTGATGCAATGTGCCACTACGTGTAGAATGAAGTGGGTATATCAGATTGTATTCCTTTTGTGAAGTGTTAGCATTTATACAGAAGTGTAGTGGATTTCAAACTGGGTGCTGTGGTTGTAATTTAGAATGCTGCTCTGCATATATGAGTACAACACTACGAGATATAAACAGTGCCTACATTTCAGTACGGAATTTCTTTATTGATGCCCTGGCTGGAGTTCTTGTTGATTATTGGTTAAAAATCTGAATACTGTTTTGTGTTTGCTGAGACGAATTCCAGCTACTGTGACTGTAATTTAGAATGCAACTGTGTTCATTTGAGCCTGGCACTATGAGGTATATTCAATGCCTATATTGAAGTACGTTGCTTTCTTATTGGTATCCTGACTGGAGTTCATGTTGGTTATTGGTTAAAAATTGGAAAACTGCTTTGAAGCAAGAAGTAATTGTTGATACACATTGGTAATGATGTAAATCAGATCATTTTTTAAGTTGTATCATGACCTAAAACAGCTTGAAAAGGTTGAGAGACTTAAACAAATTTGCAAGTCTGAGTTTAGCCTTCTTGAAATGGCATTTTGACTGCAGCTTGTTTTACAGAAAATAGTGTTTTCAGATAAAGCCAGCCTTATTAGGGAAGGCTCACTCTCTCTCAAGGGAATCTAATTATTTTGTGTATAAAATAATAATCACTTCTGTTTTGTTGATGTGGCTAGTCTTAAAGAAAAAAGACAACATTGAATTTATTTAGCTGGCTGGAAGAGTAAAATGCTGAGCCGTAATATCACATTATTTAAGTATCTGTGTGTGTGTGTGTGTGTGTGTGTGTGTGTGTGTGTGTGCTTTCTGTCGGTGCATGTGTGGTATGCAGCTGTGAACATGTAAACAGATGAAATAACAGCCAAATGACTACTCATTATAAATTTACTTTACTCATATTGTGCACTACAGGCTGAGCCTTGTAGTATGAGGACTCTCAGGTAATTTTTGATACGTAGGAGATGCTTAGTCTCTTTTGTGTGGTTTGGAGGAAATATGTTATGAGAGAGTCTGAGAACCTGTGATACTGCAGAATGTGGAAGCATGAGTCATCTAAGCAGCCACTCGCCATTTTACTTGCTAAACAGTAAAGATGGTGCAACATAGTTAAGCAAGAAGATACAAACAGTGATACAATAATTTTCATTTCCTCATATCATCACTGTGACAGCATTCAGCCTTGGGCCTAGATGGCAGATATCACTGAAGAGAGGAGAGCATTCTGTGCATTTTCAGTGAAGGCATATGTCCTTTCCTAGAAGGATGCCCAGCCCAGCCTGTAGCTAAAGGTAGTTAGTCCACGCACATGGCATCAGTTGAGACCTGTATTCAAATGGCAAAGCCAAAGTCTGCACTAAAGGCCTAGGGCCCAGACAAGCAAATCAGACTGAGGAAGCATATGGAGTGGATTAAGATGCTGCAGATCATGTGGCCTGAAACAACATGGAACCTTGTAAAGAAAGAAGGAACTCAGTTGTCTACACTGGGTGCTAACATGTCTGCTTACAAGCCCAATCTGTTGCAGTCTAAATGAACATGCATGGGAGATGCAGCTTCAGTAAAATGTACAAAAAACAGTGAAAATGCTGCTATTGAAAGTATAAGGTTGTTGTGCCTACTCTCACATCCTCCGACTACAGTTAATAAACTTAAAATGGAGCCATTAAGGGGGTCATTTGGGCTGATAGGTGTAGCAACTTGTTTAAGGAAACCTCAGCAACTGTCCTCATAACAGCCTGTGCTGCCCAGCTATACCTGCTGTTATAACCATGACTCAAACTAGTTAAACTCAGGAACATAACCAAGTCTGAATGCCTGGCTGTTGGTGAACAACATAGATACAGATTTTCACTGCTGTTTTATTTTCTACATCTGAAACATAAATGAATTTTCTATTTTATAAATGACATCTTCCCTTTGAGCCTTTAGCTGATTTCCTTTGTTTTTCTTAAAAAGTGGGATAATCTTATCAAGTTCAGCTTTGTATTTGTTTCCCAGAAGGCTACAAACAGTAAGTTTTCTGAGGTTATGCTTATTCCCAATGATTCCGTTGTGTAGTGTAGCTCTAATTAGTGGTTTCACTTATTTAAGAACTATTAGTGGATTAATTAGTGGTTGGGTTAGTTAGAGAGGCTCAAGATCAGTAGCACAGAGATTTGTGAGTTGTCATTCTTTAGTTTTCCTGGCAATAGTGTGTGTAACTTTACCTCCTTCTAGTTTTAATTGCTGTTTTCAGTTGTTAAACAGAAGTTTGGGGATAGGTTAATGGTTGAGTTAATTAGAAGGGATTATAATTAGGGAGATGTTTTATAGCTGTCATTACTAACTTTCTTGGATATAGTGTGTGTGTCCAGCAAATTTTTAAATAGCATTTACTGTTTGTAAGATATTTGTATTGGTTTGGCTTAAGACTTATTTATTTGTATTATTTTGTCAGAAAACAATCAGGAATTTAAGGATATCTGTAAGCCTGCTAGCGATGTGACATTCCACAGATGCTAGGTTAATTATGTGGTGGGAAAGAGCATTGCAATAAGAAAACAGCATTTGCAATCATCTTATGTGGATCTCAGCTTTATATGTTATGTTAATTGATAGAAATTTTGGGTCATAATTTGAGATCCCACATGCTACTAAATGAGGTTTGGTGCATGGTCAGACTATCAAAATGGTGTCCTGTGGGAGAAGTGTAGCATTAGTCTAGAAATTTCTGTAGCTCTCTCTGCAGTACAGAGGGGTGGAATGCTAACTGGGTTGTGACAAATTTATGTAGAAAGTCCCCACCAAAGATTTATTTTAATTTCCATTTATATTTGTGTTTACCAGCATGTGATTATTAATGCAGAAATTAATATCATCACAGAACTCACAGACAGTATCCTGAGCAGACTTATTGGTGTAACTGAGGCAATTATCCCAGTCTGTTTTTTTCTAAGTGCCACTTATCAAATCATGATGTCCATTAGTAAAGTGTTGGATGGGTAATATGTTTACAAATTAGTTTAATTCATTTCTTGGGCTAAAGATGATAGTGTTGCTATGTGTGATTTACAGAGCATAAAACCAAGATTATGGGATTGCAGTAGTATCCAAATTAGCATTAACACTAAAATCGGTAGGATTTTATCCAACATTAAGAACTTTTCCCAGGTTACCTAGCCTTTTATCTTTGACTGATAATGCTTCAGTGAGGAGGACTTGTTTCCAGATCTCTTCAGCTGCATATTACAGTCACCTTGCTCACAAGAATAGTCTCAAGTTATTGATATTTAAGCATTTGTTTCTTGGTTTCTTCTTTGTTCCAGTCCAAATATAAGTTATTGCCATTTTTGACATTCCTTTTGTGATTGTACCAGCCCAAGGTCAGAAAGTTCCTTTCCCCCACCTTTTCCTTATAGGATTTTAACAGTCTCTCTCCATCCCCACCCAAATTACTGCCATTGTTTTCCATTCCCTAAGTTAGTCCCTCTTTATGTGCCATTTCTAGCAGTATGTTTTGTTCTTTTTTGCTGCAGTGCTTTCTTGGGAGAGATTTTCCCCTGGGTTATCTGGACTTTACATGTCATAAGTTTACAGTTCACTTTTTTCCAGTTAGTGTGTTTTATTTGTAGTGCTTCTGTGACAACATTGCCTTGAATGTGGCAGAATAATTACCATTTGACAGTACTGGACCATCTAGAAATTTAAAGCTTAGTTTGTGGCAGCTATTGACATTCTTTCTGTAGTGATGGTGGGAGGAGTGAAATGAATCAAAAATAATTCAGGAAGTGAGGTACTAAAATTACCCAACAGGACAAGCACTCCAGATTTTTGAAGTGTTAGGGAGGAGGTTCATTTTTCTGAGACATGACACCTGTGCCTCCTTTAATCTTTCTGTTCTTTAGAGTAGAAGGTATTGTTTGGAGCTTGAGATAATTAAGGCCACAACGTTTCCCAAGAAATCTCCCTTTACTTTAACGTTTTTTACTCTAAACCAGAACAGGACAAGAAACATCTTCCCTACCTTAATCAAAAACCCTTGCTCTAGCAAAAAATACTCAAACTGGGGTTTATTCTCCTCCTCTTCCTAGGGTCTGTCTTTCTAAATATACTCCAGTTCCCAGACCTCAGCTTAGTAACATATTCTCTCTTTACATGTAAGCCCATACTAAGAACCCCTAAATTGCACTCCATTAGGTCAGGTTCAGGCATTCTGTTTTTGTAGATCTTAATTATACTGAGATGGGGCAGGTGGTTTTTGTAAGTTAAGTCCTTTGCTAAGATACGCATAAGTAGAACCCAACCACCACCAAATTTTGCTGCTTCTGTTGCTAATACAGTCCCTATTAGGCCAATGGTCAGCCCTTCATTGTAGGGATCAACATTAGTGGACTTGCTTAGGTCATCTGAGGTCTTGTTTTAGGGCTGTAGCCTTTGACCTCAACTGCCCAGGCATCAGCAGTGCTGTAGGCACAGGCATTGTAAACTTTGAGTTCATCAATACCAGGAGACACCTAGGAGCTGCTGTCCTGGGACTGAGGCTAGTTCCTCCTCTCTTAGGACCTGACAGTCCTTCCTTGAGTTCAGTCTTTCAAGCAGTTGACCTGCAGATCCTTTGTCTTGACAGTGATATTGTTAGGGACTTTGGAAGTTAGGACTGAGGCAAGCCTAGACTTCAACCCTTTGACATTGGAACTGTCAACTCAGCAGGACCTCAGATCCAGTTCTGGTGATGCATGCTTCTCTGCCTGTGACATCACCATCATGAATCTTGATCACAATTTCTTCTTTGGGGGGCACTTGTACATGCCTTGATGACCATCTCCTCCACTTCTCAGTTACTAGCAACATGGTGGCCTACTCCAGCATTAAGGTGCTGATGTACCCATATGGCTTTTTCATACATTTTTGAGTTACCCTTAATTCACCCCAAAAGTCATCAACCCTAGATGCTAACAAGGATGAAAATGCTACATCTCCACCATCACAATCAGATGGCAAATTTGAAGAAATTCTTGAGATGATATGGGCTAAGGCAGGATGGACCTCAGAAACCTGTTCGTCATCTGAACTTAGACTAAGGAGGCTGTCAAGTCAATTAGCTCTTTATTGGTGGATATCCCTCTGACAAAGTGGTTCAGCTGCTGGTACAGTTTGCATGGAAGAACCTCTGACATGGTGGCTACTGTACCAAAAGAGGCTAAGTGGGATCCTCTAGCCTCCTAAAATCTGGATTATTGTGTCTGCTACTCTGAAAGTAAACTCCATTTTTGCTGTTATCTCACAAAGTCCACCTGTCTATCCACCATACAAGGAATCACTTGCTTCGGAATGGATAAGTGAGTGAGTTTACTAATCCTAGGTCTTTTTTTTTTTTTGAGGGCAATAAACTACATGGTACATATGTTAAGGTTTCAGAGGGACTTAGCATATGAAACATCTAATTCTTTGGAATGGATGCTAGATACATTCTTGAGAAGAAACCATCTAAGATGTCATCCAAGTGTTCCATTTCTAACCTGACCATGTGCCTTGCTCCCAGTATAGTAGATGGTTTAGAGAAGGCAGCATAGACTGGCATAGCCATTAGATACAATGCTCACTTGCACCTAACAGAATTTGCTGAGACCATAAAGTCCAGTTTTATTAATGTCACATATGGTGGAACTCTGCTATTTGATCAGGTGTAAAAGCTGAATTGGAAAAAAAAAGGTCATTGTTGTCGGGGTTAACTTTAGGGTCCATTATTGACCCTATGGAGTTTGCAAAAGTTACAGTTTACATGTTGCCAACATCGACCTAATAACAAAGGATACAAAGAGGCCACAGAGGATGTGGCAACTTTCAAAAATGGCTGACAGCCCGTGGTGGTAAGAATCAGAAGAATGGTCAGAGAAAGCCTGGTCTTCAACTGGGGGGTGGCTAGGACTTGTCCATCTGTCATTCCCTGAAGGCAGTGGGGGATGAGTACCCTTCCATCTGTCCATGTGGATGGCCTTTATATAAAGACAAGTGACTGAGGAACATGATATCTACAAGTTGAGGCTAGTATATGGTCTTTCCCTTCCCAGACCAGAGACCCTTCATCTCCCAGATGAACCATCACAATAAGAAGGTTGGAGCAAGAAAAGAAGCTCTATGCTGTGTAGAAAAAATGAGCAATCCAGAAGGTACCAGCAGATCAGCAAGGCCTAGGCTTACACTCCAGGTTCTTTTTGGTGCCCAAGAAAATGAAAGACCTCAGGCCCATCCTTGATTTGAGCAACCTAAATCAATGTATTCCTAAAGGGCATTTTTGTATGGTCATGATGCAGTCCATCCTTCCCAATCTGCAAGAGGTGAGATTGGATGTATACTTTGGACCCCTGAGGTCTGAGAGTTTCTTATGTTTTCACACAGAAGCCACTTATTGGGTCTATAGTTTGAGAACTCGGTAGAGTTGCCACCTTTGCGCAAGGGAATAATGTAAGATATTTTCCAGCTTGAGGAAATATAGTGCTCTGAGACAGAGCAATTGATCAGAATGCTGACAGGATAGGCTATGGCAACAGCTGATATTTTTAGGAATTCTATGGGTAGGTTGTCTGCAGCAAGGGTTGTGGGTTTAAGTTTGAAGAGTAATTTTTTTATGGTGAGAGTTTGTATAGGTTTAAATGAGAATGTGGCACTGGTTTCATTGGAAATATTTGGGATAGCTGGAGGTGTGTTAAGATTACACTTGAAAAGTAATTGAACGGAGTTTGTAAAGAAAGAGTTGAATTGTCCTTCAAGACTGTTGGTGTTGCTAGTGGTAGAAGGGTAGGGGTGGATGTGTGACCAGTATGAAGGAGTTTATTTATGATGGACCAGAATTTTTGGGGATTTTTGAGGTGCTATTGCCGTACTATGGTGTAGTATGTTTTTTGTCTAGTTTGACTTGGAACTTGGCTTTATTTCGAAGTTGTTTATATTGCTCTTGGTTAACTCGATTCTTAATGGAGTGCCAGAATGCCCAGGCTTTGTCTCTGTTTGAGAAGATTTTTAGTGTCTTTTGTTAACCAACGTGTGTAGTTAGATTTTTTTTAGTAGTTCTGCAAGTAGCTAGCCTATTTAGTATATCAAGGAAGGTGGAGTTGAAATAGTGTACAGCAGTATAAAGAGGAAGAGTTTTGAGTGGTGACCAGTCACAAGAGTTGTAGGAGTGAAATAAATGTTTGATCATTGAAGTTGTTTTTGTTGTGAATTTGATGAAGGGGGTTTATCGGGGGGGGGGGTTAAGATGGTGTCTGTATAAACAGGTGGGGTGATGATCATTAATACTCTCAGTGTCTCGCATACTTAAAATCAGATGAAAACTTCACCACAGTCTGCATCTGTAGTTCAGTACCATAGTTTGTTTCTGCTTCTCACATACATCAGGGACATCTTTGAAACTAATACAGACTCAGTTGATTAGAACTCATGTTCAAATAATTCTTTTTTGTTATGTTTGATGATGAAATGCCACTGTAGCAGGCTACTTAGATGTAGGGGGTTACTGAGAAAGAGGATGGCTTAATGATCTGTTTAGGAATGTTTGTTGTTTGGGATATTTTTGCAGTGACCCTAATGATAATGGACATCAGCTGGGTATAACAGCCCTGTTTTTCTTATGCTTAGTCAAACACTCTGCTTGTGCTGTGCTGATGATGTCATAACAAGGGCGAAATATGCATATCCATAACTAGTGGGGTTTGACTTTATTGGCCTGAATTGTCCATTAAAACGACAAAACAAGTCATGGGCATTCACAATCGCCAATTAGCTGAAACACCTGGGCCACTTCGCCCCCCTCCCCCAATCATTCTCTCTTCCACCACTTCCCTTCTCTCCAGCTTAGCAGACTGAAAAGATTTCCTGCCAAAGTTTATTCTCTCCACCGAAACAAGTCATAGGCATTCAGAATCGCCAATTAGCTGAAACACCTGATGTTCATAAGGGTCATGTGCATATATCCCATGTGCCTCTGATACAAGAGGATCGGGAGATCACTCAGTGGAGGTTCTAGCTTTGCTGGAGTTTTCATTTTGTTTTTACTGATTAGAATAACAGTTAGCTAAAAGCATTTACAGCATATGGTACTCAGTTTAACTTAGTGTTTAGCTGTTGTGCCATTAGGCAATTTCATATTCACTATCTATTGAAATGCACATACCCTGCAATACAGCTTACTACTTCTGACATAAGCCTTAGTGCACATCTGCTCAGTGATTTCTTAAATGCATAAATTCCCCCAAATTCCCCACTACCTGTTCCATTTCAGTTTCCATCAGCCACTTCAGGAAATGTGCAACATCACATACGAGACAGAAAAAGAGAGAGACAGAAATAGATTCACAGGAAACAGATCTATATTAAATGAATGGAAAGACAGAGAAAGTGTGTGTGATAGATACATGTAGACATGTATAATAGAAAAGAATATAATGATAAATACAAAGATAGACACACACAGAACCAGATATACTTGGTAGCTATTTGCTTCCCGTGTTACTCATTTTGAAGTCTGGCTGTTCAAATTGCAACACAAGAAAATTCACTTAAAATTGCCTTTATCAAAATGGATCCCTCAAGTGGGAATTCTCTTTACTTCCTAAGAAATACTAAACCTAGGCATTCTCCCTACTTCCTAAGAAATACTGACCCTAGGGATGACTGTATAATTACGGAGGGGCAGGAACAGAGACCCTTACATGAGTAGTGTAAAGGGTTTTGTCTCCAGTTAGGAAATTGAATTTAAATGTTTCTGTATGATGGAATTATAAATGTTTTGGCTTACTCAAATATTTATTATGTTACTTTCAAAAAGAGGTTGAGAGCCTCTGACTTGAGAACTACTGTAACATTTTTGAATAATAGTGATATTACTGTGGGAGACAGCTGTTGCAAACAATCCAGTAAAGGGGATCTGCACACAATTAAGCCATGAAGATCTGACCAGGAAAGCCACATAACTAGTAATTTTATCAAATTGCACTTACTCCATGAATAAACACATGACAAGTAATTAACTAAGGCTATATTTAGGTGTCCTGACAGCAGGACCTAGAGATGGAGTGTGACAGTATGAAAGAAATTCATAAAAAAATGGGGTGTAACTCTGTTAAAACTGCATGAATGAGGATGTTTTGAAAATGTGGGAACAGAAGTGGAAGAAAATGCAGCACAGAGCATTGGTGGAGAGAATAAACTTGGGGAGGAAAAGACTTTAAATTGTTTTCAGTCTGCTAAGCTGGAGAGAAGGGAAGTTGTGGAAGAGAGAATGATTGGGGGAGGAGCAAAGTGGCCCAAGAGGTCTGAGAAGCAGAAGCAGTTTAAGGCTGCTATGTTGCATAAAAATTGGCTGGATCATTGGGAAATCATCTCAAGACTAAAGAACTGGTCCAGAATTGGTCAAGTTGATAATGCTGTATTACAAAACTAAAAAATACATCATGTATTATACATCTAAAATAATGCAGAAGCTAAACAATTAATGAACTAATTAATTAGATTAAAAAAACACAGAAATTAAAAAAGGTTGCCAGTACTTGAGTATTAATTTCTCCATCCTATAATTTATGTGTTACTACTGCTATACTTTTAATTGTATATCTAAACCACTATGCTTATGTAAATATCTTATGCAATCATATATTATTATCTGCTGTTTTATAACTGTATGTGTAAACCACAATGCTCATGTAAAATATCTTATGTACAGTATGTTAGCAATTGTTCTGCAACTTTTCTCCCCAGGCCTCCGCTGAAAACGGACAGCTCTGTTCAGTGAGACCACCCCGGTAAAGAAATGTAAAATAAATAAATAATATTTATTTTTGAATAACCACATAATGGCAAAGCTCTGTTTCATCCTAAACCTTCTACAAATCCAGTGGCATAACTGCTACTATAAAGGAATGTTTGTAAAGGTAAATACATACCAGAATCACATTATGTCCATCATATTAATCACTGCTGCAGTAGCCTTAGATATATGGTTTATATCCTGCCAAGGATAACAATCAGCCAGCTTCCAAGTGTCATTGCAGCTTCCTCAACCCCAAATTGTCAAGCAATTCAAGCTCAGATGACAAAATGACAGTTTTGGGTGGATAGACCTTCACAGGTTTACTGATATCAAAAGGTTCTCTCCTTTGAGGCTTTTAAGGATCGACTATAAGCTTGTGCTTTCCATTGTTGGGCAGATAAGTTCCCTTTGGTGGGAAAAAAACACTTCCAGTTCTTAATTTTATTGATGATTTATTACTTTCCTCTAAAGTAGAGTTATTTTAAAGCTAGCAGTGTTGTGTTTTAATGGACTGCCTTGAGACCATATCATACTTTTAAATAGACCACCAATTTTTTTTCTGCCAGTTTAAAAGTAGTGTAAACTAATTAAAAAAAAAAACTATTTTCTGTGGATAAATTGTGTTTATTTTTCCTTTGTGGTTCAGAAAGTGTTGTAAAGTGCGTTTTACTGATTTTTTTTCTATCAAAAAAGTAACTTTTGCGTACTGATACTTTTACTGGCAATTGCTGCTGGTCTTCTCTGGGAAAGAGACACCATTTTTGACTTGACCATGGAACAGACTACTTATGCCATGGTCTGTCATTCTTCCAGCCACAAAAAAAAATGTTAAGCAAACAGCCTTGGCCATCACAGTAAGGCTAGAAATTTGCCTCAGGTGAGTGACTGTGCTGTGGCCATTTATTGTACCTCAGACCACTCATCTTTTACCCAAGATTCCTTTGGTGTAGCACCTACAGCCATTATGGACTGGGGGTTAGTCACATCCTTTGTAATTGTTGGGGTCCCCTCATTGTGCTAGGGAGAAACAATATTATCAGTCCTGGGAGAGGGAACAGGGAAAGTTCTGACTCAAAATGCTGTGTCCATCCTGGAGTAAGCAGCTGCTACCATTAGTAACACAGCTGGCCCCATTTTTCCTTTCAGAATTAATCAGAAAACCAACCACATATCTACGCCCTCAAATTTCTTTACTGAGTCTGGCTCAGGGTTTAATTTAGGCTATTGCTCCTTCTTGTGAAGTAGTTTGTGGTAAAAGAAGGAGAGCTTCCTCTTTTCTTAGAGATTCAAGATTGTTAATCTGAAAGGAAGACAAGGGCAGATACAGTTTTTTCCCCTCAGATTTCTGCTTCAGGCATAGGAGAGCACAGTGTTTGATTCTCCCTTTGTGGGCGTCTCTTGCTCTCTCTCTCTCTCTGTCCCAGACTGTTGTTATAATGTGGCAGTATTTTCACTGGGAGGACACTATGGTTTCCGAGTCCATCAGAAAATACTATGCGTTCTTTCCAGAACCTACACCCATTCTCCTGTTCTCTCGGCTTTAGAGGATGTGTATTACTGCCTGCAGTTTTTCCGATACTCAGCTAGCTGACCCTAAAGGAGGTAGATAAGTCATATGAAGTTCCTCATTCGTTTAAATTTTATACACCATTTCTCAAGCCTGACCCAGCAGCTACAGCCTTAGTTGACCCATTGCTGATTAGCACTTAGCTAATTCCAATCCTACCCTTTCTGATAAGGATGGGAAAACTACTGACATGGTATGGGGAAACAGTCTGTATGTCTGCAACTTTGATTTTCAAAAGTTTTAATTGTCTGACTCTTATGTTTGAGTTTGTTTTGACAAATTGTGAAAATATGAGGAATATTTTATCTTCAGTCTCTTCTGGTGAGGAAAAAATTGCTTTAAATAACTTAGTTTCTTTCTATTGCACATGTCACTACTCACAGTTTCCAGTGAGTGCATAACAAGGTTGAGTCTTCTAGAGCTATGGCCACTGGTACTATTCTAAGTTTACATGGCTGCATTTTCAGAACCTCTCAAATGATGTTAAAAATTAGTTTTTAAATGCTGCCTTGTATGCAGATTTACTGTTTGCCCCCTGTGCTACAAAGGTGATCAAAAGTGTCTTGTAAGGGGCAGGCTGATCCAGGAACTCTAAGATTTTTCAGCCCTCCTTTTCCAAGTAGTCCAAGGGATTTTCAATCTCCTCATCCAATTTTGGCAAAAACAGAACAAACAGTCTCAACAAATTCAGATAAACAGACATTTAAGAAGAAATAACAAAGGGGTTTCAAAGAGAATCTCCATGTTTCTCTGTGGCAAAAAATCGACAAATGAGTTCTGAAAATCATTCATCAAGGTTATAGATGGCAGCGGGAGGGAATTACTCCTTTGCAAGGGTCCTCTTTTGTTTCCACCTGTTCCTCTTTACTTCCCTATTCATCCAGATATTTCTTAAGGTGTATGATGTCTGGATCACATTATCAGTTCTCTGCCTTACCCCTTGGACTATTCACTACACCACATGTGTTCACAAACTGTCTAGCTCCAGTTACAACTCATTGCAGGCTACAGGGTATCCACTTTTTTCCATATTTAGACAATTTGCTTATCTTTGCAGAGTCTTTTTCAATGTATCAGGAATCTGTCTTCAGTGAGAAATCTCTTTCAGACAAGCTGGAATTCCAAGAGAACAGTCAGCATTCTTTCTTGACTCCCTCATTCAGGATTGTGTTCCCGGGGTGTCAACTAGACATCTCAGTTCAAAAAGCTTTTTTTCCACAGAAAGAAAAAAGATCTTTATTTAGAAGAGGAACATGGAGTGTGTGAAACTTTTTTTTTTTTTTTTTTTTTTTAAGTATTTTTTTTGGTAATGTTTGCTGCTACCGGGATGTGGGAAGAGGTACCTCTTGGCTGCAGCTGCCACACCCCACCATATTAAGCATGTTCTGATGATGTTCCGAGTTGCTGGGACAAAAGCACTCAACAACTGGTTATAAATAAATCACCACTGAACTCTTGAATTTGGTTGTTTTGTATTGTGCAGCAACTGTGCAGTGATATTTTCTGGTTTCCTGGCCTGCGATGACGTGGACTAAGATTTGTTGTTTACTAGTTTTTTTCTGGTTGCACGGTTGAAACACTGATTGTGTTCTTAGACATGTTTAAGAACGCTGCAGTTGATACACAGTTCTTAAATAATTATTTGCATACTTTCTAGGCCTTTATCCCAAACAATGAAACATCTCAAGCTGCATTTCTTTCTTTTGTGGCCATTGCATGGCAGGAAATTACAATGTCCCTGCATGCACGATGATAATAATACATCTGGATCCAGGAATGCAAACGACATTCAATTCAGGGGCCAACTATGGTAGAATTAGCAACTGTTTTTTTTCCATGTTTAAAAAAATAAATAAATAAACTGACATCAATCATTGTTAGTAATCCATAAAAAAATAACTAACCATTAATTACACATTTTTAATAGATGGTATAATTGCTGAATGTAAGATGATAGTGTAGGACATTTGCAATTTACACCGCCTAAGGGTCAAATGAGAAGAAAAGGATGAAATGCTGAAGGAAAACTTTTCCATCTTTTTCTTGTTGTGAGAAAAGGGCATAAGATAAAACTTGTGCAAATCAGTCCTTCCTAGAGACTAGTGACAGACAAATGTGGCTTACAGATGAAGAAGGCAGAAGACAAAATATCTTATAACCACATTTGAAATCATGCCAAATCATACTTGAAGTTAGTGTACATCCACCTCTGTCCACCACTTCAGTCATCACTTTACAAAGAGCAGACACAAATATTTGGCTTTGTCTAAGACTGGCTTTCATGCAATGTGCCACTATGACTACAGTATGAATGAAAAGTCTGAGCTAGCTAAGCACACCATTTTTTTTGGGGGGGGGGGCAATAGCATCCCTTTAATGAATAGGAGCAAGCAAGCCAACACTCCCCAAACCTTGTGGTTCTTGCAGCTGCAGAGGTTAACCTTAGATTAAGACTGGTTTGATGAAGGTTCTGGCTCTTCTAGCTGTTTATAGAAAAGGGTAATGATATAGGCTAGATCACAGCCATCTGTATGGATTACAAAGCTATACTTAATGGGTTTCTGTACTCAGATGAGCAGACTTAATTACAGCCATCATATATGGGGGATGGTCAATCATTTTGGTTGTAATCCAGGTTACTCATGTATATTTTTTTCTTCACTAAGGGGGACACGTGCAACAGAAACAAGGGTGAATACCCACTCTTACTAGATGATGCACCTGATCTGGATTTGGGCCCATGTAGGAAGCGCCTGAAGAAGACAGAGGATGGACTGTACGCATGTGACATCTGTGACAAAACATTCCAAAAAAGCAGCTCACTTTTGAGACACAAGTATGAGCACACAGGTATGTTTGTGCACTACAGTGAGGAGAAAGATTTTATTTTTTGCATTTCTTAATGTGACCTTCCAGAATTGTATTAAAAATTAATTTTCTTCTCCATTTTGTTAGAGACAGTTACAGAATAGCAGTTCAGTAACAGTTATGGGTAACAGCCTACATTGTTTAGCACAGTTATACACTTACCACATTATGTTTTATTTATTTTTTTTAGTTAAAATGAGGGAAGAAGTCTATTTTATTTGGCATAATTCTAAACTCACCATATTATGCTTTATTGTATCTTTTCCTTAAAACTAGGGAAACAGACCACATGGTTACCTTAGTTATAAACTTGCTATATTATCCTTTATTTTATCATTTCCTTAAAACTGCAGTGCTTGAAGTTTTCCTCTGTGCAATTATTTACACTTTAGTATTTGAAAAGCCCTGCTGGACCTTTAAATACTACCTTCAGTGGACATTCATTGAGTTAAACAGTGCATCAGCAAGACAGATGCCATACTCTGTTAAGGATTATTAAAACATCTCTGACAAAGAAGCCTTCAGCTGGGCCACCCTGGTCAAGCAAGGGGACTGCAGTACCTCATCTACCATGTAGAATACAACTAGTTATGAAATCATCAGGATTCAAACAAGACTTTGGAGTATAGGAGAATATGAGCATATGACACACAAAGCCAGAGCAGGCTGCATGGACCTACATCCCTTTTGACCTTTGTCAAGAATTATTGCAATAAGGTTATGCTAGGTTAATAACAGTGAGGCGGGTGTGTCTATCTGTGGTGATCACAGCTAAAATTCATGAATAAAACAGAGCTACTGTCACATCATCTAGATATGAAGTGAGCAGATAGTGGTCTGCCCTTTTTCTGGAAACTTCTGTGTCCGACATCTAGTAAGCAGTCATAAGAGTAACAGCCTGTGTGGGATATGAACACAGGTGTTACAGAAATATACATTAGATAATGTCATTTAATTGCGTCATTACTATATGTTGCTAGTTGTAGGAAGGAATTATGAAAATATAGGCCAGTAAAGACTCCATGGTGAGAGGTAAGATGAGGGTGACCACCCCACCATAGCCACCACTGTTAGTTAGGAACCCACATGGATTTCCTCTTGCTGATTAGGGAGTGACCTTGTCACTTGTAGTTTGTATGATGAATTAAATATGTTCATGAAAGAGCAAAGTCATTCTTATGGTTGGTGGTGGTTCTGGAAGGGGGCATTCCATCCCCTTCACTTAGGTCTTGAAAATATGTCTCTACATATGCTCAGAATGAAAAAGTGGAATATAGGGTTAATGCAGTATCTGAATGGACATGTGTAAATATGAAGGTAGCCTGTTGACATAAAAGGCAGCTGATACCCCTGGCCACTGCGGACATCATTCAGAATTGTACACAATGAGCTTCCTGAAAGCTTCCCATTCAGGCACTGCCTTTGCATAAGATGTGTTGCTACTTGTGCTTCTCTGTCTCATCCTGCAAAGACTGTGAACTTGTTTTTATATTCTGGCATCCCATCATCAAAGAATTCCATCATGTTCATTTCTACAGCTTTAGACTGCATAAGATCTTTTTAAAAAGCCACTGATTACTTCAGAGCAAATACTGGTTAATGTTAAATGTTGGGTTGCACCTAGTGCATGACTAGTTAAAGATATCTGACCAGACGAAATCATAGGAAAGCAACATACACTGTATTGGTCTCAAAAGAATACACTGCTTTCACAAACACTTCCAGAAATATTAGCAAACAATCAAAACAATTTTACTTGTCTCGGAGAGAAAAATGTTAGAAGCACTACTAAGCATTTGAAACTGACTGTACGAAAGCCAGGCTGAAGCATTCTTGTTTTGCAGTTTATGATCAGAGAAAGTCAAATACAGCATTTTAAAATAATAGCAGAAAGACAATATAAAGCATTTTTTCTTGCATAAAAAAAAAAACAGATTGCATTAGTAAGTACTGTCAGAAATGCTACCAGACAAATGAAATAGATTTTACATGTTTCAATGAAAACACAATTATCACATTGTAACAAGATACAACAGTTTGCTCCTAATAAAAAGAAAATTATATAATTTAAGGTCTGTTAAAATCAGTCATTTTTTGTTGTCCATGAAAATATTATAAATAGTGAACTCTGATCAGAGTACTCAAAAATACAGAAAAAATGTCATGAAATTTAGAACTTTTTTCACAATAACATATTTCTTCTTATATTTACCATGTGCCAAACTGCTAGTTTGCTAAATTCAGTTTTTTACACTCAGAATCTTTTAAAATGTTGCTTTCAAACAGAAGCAGAACCAATCAATGGGATGTCCTATCTCGCCTTCATTCTTACCAGGATGGGTTTGGATCCGATCCTCAGATCCATCTCGGCCTTTATCTTCAAGCTCAAGGCTCTCTGCCAGCTCTTGGCTAAACCCCTATCCCAGCATGCACTAGGACCCTCCCCAGATCTCGTTTGCCGCTAAACAAGATCGGGTGTTCATCTGTTAGCTCTGACTAAGTACCATTTTTTCTTATTGGTTAGCTTGCTAAAAATAGAAACATTTGTTGTAAATTTTCCTCTCTTTATAGCTTAGATTGTATCCTATTCCATCTGCTACTGTGGTGCTTTTTTGTGACAGGCCATTGTCTCTTGTTAGGCCTCATCTTTCCTATCCCAATTCTTTAATATTCCCTTTCTATTTAGCCCCCTTTTAGTTAAGGGTTTTTATATACTTTTATATGTTTTCTCTTCACTTAAAAACAGTTCATTTAAATTAGAGAACTGTAGCTTAGCCCATTTAAGTTAGAGGGCTGTAGCTCATCCCATTTAAGTTAGAGGGTGCTATTTAACTCTCTATTTCTCTCTCTCTCTCTCTCTCTCTCTCTTGGCATAGTCCATTTTAGTTAGAGGGTTGTGCCACTTTCTTTTTATTTTTTTACCTGTTTAAGTTAGAGAGTCTAGTGTTTAAAAAAAATATTTAGACTAGATAATTTGTATTCTATTTATTCTGTTTGTTCAGCATTTCTCTTCTTAAAAAATGTCTGGCAAGGCTTCCAAACCCATGGGATTTAAAAAATATGATGATTGTGGCAATAAGATGCCCCTAAGTGATACACACACAGATTTTGTGTTTATTGTCTCAAGGCTGTCCATCTCCAGGAGTCTTGCTCTATTTGCCATAGGTTTAATCATAGAGTGCTCCTGGAGATGAAAAATAAGTTAATTTTGAAAGGACTTCTAAAAACCTCCTTCTCAGAGGCACTGGAAAAAGGACCAGGTTCAGCCAAAACAACAAAGCTCCCTCCTCTAAATCAGACAGATCAGACAAATTTGGGAAGAGGTCTTCCCCTTCCACTTCATTGGAGCCAAAGGAAAAAATACCAAAGTTGACTTCTTTGGCTCCAGAGAGTTCTGGATCCAACAAGCCTTCAGCTGACACCCTCTATTTTGGTACCATCTGAATTAGAGATATGGATCAAGTCTCCAGTTTTGGGGCTGATCTCCCCTACATTAAGATCACCCATACTACAGTGATCTAAATCTCCAACCTCCTTGACTCGGTCCTCTAGGAGTTTATCTAACAATAATGTGGATCGAGTGGTACAGAGGCTTTTGAAGACACGGGAGCTGGCCAAGTTGTTGTCGGGATCCAACCCTGAGGACTTCAGATCCTACAACGGCCACCCCATCTGCCTCTATTCCTCCTCCGATTCAACCCCTTGCTTTGGAGCTGGAAAGTCCAGTAGTGAAACTGGTGAAACTTTCAGATCAGAGACCCAACTTGGGTACTACAGATTTGACCATGGCTCTAATGTCCTCAGCTCCATTGGAGTGGGAGGAGTCTAGGAGCAGACACTGTCCAGTCAGGTCAGAAGGGGTGAGTCAGATTGGACAGCTGTCAGATCCGACTTTGCCTCGTGGGGCCTCAGCTTTGATGAGTTTGGCTCCTATCTGAGCCTTGGGACAGTCATCTCTGGCTCTGAGGGATCCGTCAGTTTCCTCAGATCAGGGACGCGTGCCTTTGAGGTAATGAGGAGAGTACTGTCTCCACAGACAGGTCCACTATCTTCTAACATTGGTGCCTGCTTCTGTACCCTCACATCCACAGGGACATAGAGATCCTAGGCCTGAGTATGCCCCACAGGGCACCCCCCCACTTTTCCAAAACCTCCCCAGAATACCCATCTGAGGAGGTCCCTAGGAAACGACTGTGCAAGAGGAAGCACTTAGACTCCCCTGAGGAGTCTATCACTTCAGACACAGATCTTGAGGCTGAGGGGTCCCCACGGTCACCTCCAGATTATATTTCATTTGGAGATATCTTAGAGATATTAAAGCAGGTGGCTGCAAATCCACTAACCCTTTTGCGGGGGAGTCCATGTACTTGAAGGCATTTGGATCTCACCCTTCCACCTCTTGGAAAAAGCTCCAGTTACATTATGTACAGAAGACAATTACAATAAACAAATATAAGATAATCAAAGTAAGCAAATGTAAGAATAAAATACATTGGTAATACACAGTAATGTTCTGAGAAACCAATAAAGAAAAATATTAGAATTTACAGGAGGAGGTCAATGAAGGCGGAATACAACATTAACCATAAAGTACAATGACAATCTACAAGGAATAGTGCAAGTATATCATACAAGAAAGCATAAGGAGTGAAAGTTAACTGATATTCAGTGAGAGGAGAATATGTTCACTGTCATATTAACAGTAGATGAATGTAGAGAGTAAGGGTATTTGTATGCTGACATTTGAATGAGAAAGAGACTGTGACTTAAAGAGCATGTAAAATCAATGTAAAATGCGGTAGAAACACAAGACGGTGTTTAAGGGAAGAGTCACTTGGGGGGACGAGAAACTGTAGCAGAATAATACTGTGTAGGAGATGAGTAGATGGAAGTGCTGAGGGAGAGAAGTATGGAATAGTAGGAAAAAGAGTATAAGAGGTGAGTGGATGGAATTGTGAAGAAAGATGCCGTCCATGTGCAGTGGTAGGAAAAAAATTAATGTGGAGTGGTGCATTGTGGGAGCACTGTATGGTCAGATGTAGAGAGAGACTGAGTATTAAGGGGGGAGAGAGCTGATGGTAGATGGCAAGAAGATGTTTATCAAGAAAGGGGGAGTATCAGTGACAGAAGGTGTGGTAGAGATGGGCTAAGTAATAAGTGATAGTATGGTTTGGTATGTTAAACATCAGAGTGATGCTGGAATATATAGAAGAATATGAGTGATCTGGAGAGTTTTAAAGAAATTTGGGATAAAGTTTAGAGAAAAAATAGTAGGGATTATGTATGAATTAGAGGTGTATGGAGAGGGAGAGAGGGACAATTAGAAGAGGCAGTTTGGTACAGTGGCTAGTCTTGGCAAGGTAGACTTTGGATATGGAATATTACTTTCATAGGACAGAATGGTTGAGTGCATTGGACCTGGGGCTGTCTATCCAGAGAATGTGCAGGGGCAAAGACATGAGATGTAGTGATAAGCTGGCCTGCTAACTAATGGTGGTAGGAATATAAGTCCATATTTTGAAGGCAAAAATAGAGTACAGAGACACGCCAGAACAATTGTGGGGTTTGGATATGGCTAATAGCAAAATATCTATGTAATATAGAGGTCTGTTAAAGGAGCAAGGTTCCACTATGTTTAGCAATGCAGGGCCGTTTTGAGGTTTGTTCATTTTATGGACAGTTACCAATAAGGTTATAGAAAGGAAGTGTGGTAATTATTACCAGTATACTTGTTTTAAGGCGGGACAGTGGTGAGATTTTGCAGTGCAGTTTACATTGAGTCTTACTATTTTGTTATAGCATTGTTCAGTTTTAGTTAGGAGAGTTTACTGAAGATGGGTGAAAACTGGGGCTGTGTGTAGTTGTGAGGGTAGACGAAATGTAGCAGCTTTTTTTTTTTTTTTTTGCATTATCAATTAAGCATTTGTTATGATACAAAAGACCAAGTTTTTGTTGGGTTTTCTTGACAGCTTGTTATATAAGGATCCCAAACTTTTGATGCTCTTCTTTTATGATGCCAAGTAATTTTGTATGAAAGAATTCCAATAACTGTGTTGTTTTCATAGGTGTTGGGAGAGGTTAATTTTTCTGTTAGATAT
This sequence comes from Protopterus annectens, assembly GCF_019279795.1. NCBI lineage: Eukaryota > Metazoa > Chordata > Ceratodontiformes > Protopteridae > Protopterus > Protopterus annectens. Next base: position 882,397,175 of record NC_056743.1, on the reverse strand, counting down.
ATATCTGAAAAGTACCTTTCTTATATGTCCACTATTGAAGCGTGCCTTTCCTGCTTGGAATTTTTACTATTTGCTAGAAAATCTACCGTAGCTTCCATCTGCATGGTATGCAACTGGATCTCAAATGTGCACCTTGGAAGACTCCTTTACTGCTACCTGTTACTTAAACCAGCAGAACCTCTGAACTGTGACCTTGTCCATTCATTCTTCGAACCTCTGAACTGTGACCTAGTCCATTCATTCTTCTTCTTATGTAGTGTTCCAGAAAGACAATGCCCATCAGAAGAAATTCTTCTTTTATGCCTAAGGTTGCAATAGACACATTTAAATTAGGCCACCTGTTTACCACTATTCTTCCATAATTTTTCTAACATTGGAGAATATCTTGCATTGTATGGGTGTTTACAGACAGCTCAAATTTTATGTGGGCAGAACCAAATCAAGCAGGAAACATTATGTACTTTTCATATTAGACCCAGAAAATAAAATGGAATGTAAAATATCAAAGTTAACACTTCCAAAATCTCTTTTCTGTTGCATTAATGTTTACTTGCTGAGCCTAGCGCCTACCCTGTCAGGGCTGTGGTTACAGCTGAGGTTTAAAAAAATGCATCTTAGGAAGCTATTTCTGGTGTGGTTAAATTGGCATCACTGAATACTTTTGCATGACAGTATAAACTGGATATGATCATCAAAGCCAGGTCTTCCTGGACCATTAATTGGGATATTCTTTCATGATGATCCACCCAAGAGGTTTAGCTTGGAATTGGTTTCTGCTGGTAATGAAGATGAAACTCCAGTCTCAGATATGAAAGTTATGCACTTACTGTAACAATAAGCCGGGATTGTTAGTTACACCCTCTTTACCATTTCTGCCCTCCTTTCCCCAGCCTAGAACTAACCTGCTTGACTAGTGGTTTGCAGAATACTGTAGTAAATTTATTTAGCCATTCATTTAATGGTTGGTTTATGGCTTCTACCATGTGTGAACTACTGAAATCTTAAGAGGTGACCTCAAACGTATAACACTGTAGGTAAATAGGGTGGGAAGGTTTATACCGAATGGTTAATTCCTGCTAGTCTTAGTGCTGTTGGTAATTAGGATGGAACTGCCAATCCAGATCTACTATTGTAGTAACCAAGTAACTTTGTTTATTTCCACTAGCCCATTAGGATATGGAATGAATTAGACAGTTGTGTGGATATTCACAAATTTAGCCCAGTATAACTGGACTATCACTCCTTGAAAAAGGAGGGAAGGTCTCATGGTAGGTACTGGCAGGGCTTAAATAGCCATGTGTCCCAGTTGCCTTGTGCATGTTATGATTCTATGGACTGAATATTATATGGCTGAATTTTCTGTCTCGTGCACAATTCATCTGTCTATTGTGAACAGTTTGGTGTCTGACAGTTTGACTTTTTTTTAAAGAGAACTTGAAATATTTGTCTACGCAAGTAAGATGCATGGTTTTATGGAAAATGAACATGTAAAAGCCCAGTTGACTCCAAGGATAATCTGCCACTGGGTATGCTATCATCTCTTCTTTAGGATTGCTGTTATGATGTGCACTGCAGACTGCACAGCTCTTATTCTGTTCGAGCTGACATTCCTATCCAGCACATTTTATCTCTTGCTGTTTGTGTTCAGCTCTGTGATGCAGAGAAATAAAGCTCCGACTGTGGTCAGATGACCCACATTTGAATAGTGGCTTGAGTGCTGGAAAAGTCAGGAAGGGTGGGAATGAATCACATTTGCAGACTTGCCCATCCTGAGAGGAGAGCAATAATGGCCCCGGTTTGTGCAACATGCTCTTGTGTAAGTGGATACTGGCATGTTACCATCAACCATATGACCAAGGGATGTCAGCTTGGTGATCTCAAGCAAGTGATGGTGACCTACATTCACATACACACACACACACATATATATATATATATATATATATAGGGGTCTACCTGAAAATGCCAAAATTTCTAAACGCCGATGATGAGAACACGACACCAGAAGATCGACAACGGAGAAGACCGACAGTTGAGAATCCCGATGCTGAGAACACCAACATGTTAAGGTAAGTGTGCGATAGGGACGGATGTTAGGGTCAGGGTGCAGGTCAGGTAAGTGTGCGATAGTGACGGACTTTAGGTTTAGGGTCGGGTTAAGTGAGTTAGGGTTAGGGTCAGGGTAAGGTAAGTGTGCGATAGTGACAAAGTTAAGGGTTAGGGGCGGATTAAGTGAGTTAGGGTGCGGGTAAGGTAAGTGTGTGATAAGTGACAGAATTAAGGGTTCTGGGCGGATTAAGTGAATTAGGGTTAGGGTGTGGATAAGGTATGTGTGCGATAGTGACAGAGTTAAGGGTTAGGGGCGGATTAGGGTGTGGGTAAGGTAAGTGTGCGATAATGACGGACCTTATGGTTAGGGTTTGGGTTAAGGTTAGTGCATAGATAGTTGTGTATGTATGGTTTAGTGTAAGTTTGTAAGGTTTTTGGTGTGCTTGTGTTGCGTGTGTGTTTTTTGGGAAAGGTATTTGTTTTGTGGAGTGTCGGGATTGTGGTTTGTTGGGCATGTGAAGTTTCATGTTTTTGAACTTTCTTTTTTTTTTTTTTGGTTTTGTTGTGTCGGTTATTTTGTTGTCGGTGTTTTGGCATGTTGGTGTTATCAGGTAGACCTATATATATATATATATATATATATATATATATATATATACATACAGATATATAAATATGATATAGATATGGGAGAAAGGCATAGGATGCCCCTGAGATGATAATGGGAGCAATTCAGCCACTAAGGAGGCAGTAGAGCAAGAACAAATGCCCTCATTGCTGGGATTCTGGCAATGGCACAAACACTGCCATGGCTGGCTGTGTAATTCCCCCTTTTCCCTCCAGGCCCAGTTTCTTCCTCTCTGAAAAATACTCCAGATGGGCTGGACTGATAGGTTTGAAGTTTATGGTAATTTTTTTCCATATGAGATTTTTGCCTGCAGACATTTTTTTTATATTTTTTGTACTTCAATATTCCCATATGTGATTTAATGTTGTTAAGCACTTTTCTATGCTGTTAAGCTCTACTTTAACACAAGAACAGAACAGCAGCAAGAAACTCAAAAAGGGCTAAAAGATTCAATATACTCAGGGCTGTAACATTTCTTTTGATGTGTAGCAGCACAAAATATATTACAGCTTTTAAAGCTGTTGCAGAATCCAGTATGCTTCACATCTAGCTGTTGTCTACGAGGCAGTGCCAAGTGTTACAGCTTTCAAAGCTATAAAAAATGTGCCTGCTCTGCACTCTCTGACTGGTAGCACATAGAACCAGTAAAAGCTTCACATACTAATAAGAATTATGATAAAGTTCCACTCTGATCATAAAAAGTAGTTATTTGTTTTAGAGAGAGAAGCCATGATTCAACTTTCAGGCATTGATTCTCTCCTCGATCTATGTGAATTTATAGGTTCATAGGTAGGTACTAGGCTATCTGCCCTAGGGCATTTATAAGCCTAGCCAGAATGTGTTGGGTTTCTCCTCCCTTTTAGACCAGATTCCTGAGCCTCTGACCAGCAGGGCCATAGAAGTGATCCCAGAAGTAAATTTACGATTTCCCATCCACTCATCAAGATTTCTCTTGAAGAGGGTCAGCGAGGGGCTCTGCCTAACATGGACTGAGATTCTATTCCAGAGTGAGGGAAGCATTTGGAATATGAATCTATCCCTCCAGCATGTCCTATTTATTGTTGTGCTAAGGTTTAAATCCTTGGAGCGTGTAGCTCTAATGGATTTGGTTTTCTTGAGGTGGAGCATGTCCAACAATTCCGGGTTAGACATGGCCTTGTACGTCAGGCAGAGATCGCCTCTGAGTAGGCGGTAAGCAACTGAGTAGAGCTGGAGTTTCTTTAGTCGAGCTGCATAGTGCATCTGTTTGAGGCCCACGATCCTCTTGGTGAGGTATTTTTGAGGTCTCTCCAGCTATTGCAGGTGTCGGGTAAGGTACATCCCAAATGGGGCATTGTACTCAATTATGGGCTTGATGAGCAATGAGTAGAAGGGCACAATTACCTCTCTTGATCTAGATGTGAACCCTTTTGTGATTAGGTGAGCTATACAGAAGGTTTTTCTAACCACTTTGGCAATGTGATTGTCAAAGGAGAGGTTACTATCTACTTGGGTCCCCAGATCCCTAATTACTTCTTCTGTACTTAGTGGGTTACCTCCTATGTGGTAGTTTGTGGGCACTTTGTTTTTCCCAAAGGGGATGACTATGCACATTTTGGCATTTAGCTTGAGGTCATGGTTCTGACACCAGGTATCCGTCTCCGTAAGGCCCTTCTGGAGGATGCTTGTGTCAGCTGGCGAGTCGATTATGGCTCCCAGTTTGCAATCATCTGCAAACTTGGTAAGCCACAGTCCTCCCGTGTTTGCCTGTACCTCAGAGAAGTATATACCAAACAAGAGGGGTACCAGGACTGAGTCCTGTGGGATGCCACTTGTAACCGGTTTAGAGTCGGACATGGCATCCGCAACTCTGACCATGTGAGTTCTATCCCTGAGCCAGTTTGCAACTCATCTTGTGACATATGGGTTAATATTTAAGCCAGTAAGCTTATTTATGATGCCAGAGTGGGATATTATGTCAAAGGCCTTTGCAAAGTCAGGTAGGCTGTGTGGACTACCTTTCCCTCATCTATGGCTTTGGTTACTATTTTGAAGAAGTCAACTAGGTTTAAGAGGCAAGATCTGCCTTTAACAAAGCCGAATTGGGTAAGGTCCAGTGTTTGGAGGTTCCCAATGTCTGTTTATGAGATCCATGATGATGCGCTCCATAGCCTTGCAGACCAGGCTAGTCAGGCTTATAGGGCGATAGTTCCCGGGATCCGTTGTGGTGCCACCTTTGTGGAGCGGGATCACTGTTGCTGTATGCCATTCTTTGGTTACATAACCTGTGGTAAGGCTGAGTTGGAACAGTGAATTTATGTGAGGGTTTAGTTCATTTTGGAGCTCATGTAAGACGCAGCCAGGGATACCATCCGGTCCCATTGATGCTGTGTTTTTTTTACTTTGGAGAGGGCTGCTTTCACCTGTGTGTCTGTGATGTCTGGGGGACTGCATTCTTCTAGGATAGACACTGGCCCTTTTGGGGGGGGGGAGTTTGCACTAAACCTGTCCGCCAGGATGTTGGTAATGTCAGTGGGTTTCAGTGTATTTTGTGCCATTTTGCACCAGCTCAGAACAGATCTGAGAGTTGCCACCCAGATTCTTGATGTAGCTAAAGAACGCCTTGTGATTATCTTTAGAGTCTTTGGCGATTTTCCTTTCAAAGCTAGCCTTTGATGATTTTATGAGGAATCAAAGTTTCTTGCTAGTACTGATCAGGGATGCCTTCCCTTTTTGGGATTTTGCCTTATCATGTAATAGTTTTCTCCTTCTGTTGTATAGCTTATTTATGGCCAGGGTCCACCAGACTGGGCTCCTGTTTTTGGAGGAGTGAGTCTTGGTTTTACTTGGGATGGCACGATCCATGCATTCCTGTAGGTGCTCATAGAGCGCATTTGTAAAGGATTCTGTGGTTTGGGTAGCATTTTCCATTAGCCCAGGGGCTTTGAAACTTTCCACCTCAGTTTTGAGAAGTGTGAAGTTTGCTTTTGAAAAATTTTTCACAGTGGTTTCCTTGGCTGGGGGTGGGGTCGGGATGTGGATGTCCATTGTGATTAGTTTATGGTCTGATCTTACCAACGAGGGGTTTACCTCTGGTGTGGAACATTGAGTCCCCATGTTGGTGATGACCAAGTCCAACATGCTGTCCCCTCTTGTGGGAGTGGTGACTAGTTGTTCCATGGCATTTGAGTTTATAAACTCTAAGAACCATTGGACAAATGAGTTGGGACTTGAGTAGCTTTCCCAGTCAATGTTTGGGTAGTTGAAATCCCCCAATATCATGGTGTTTGGTGAGACCTTCATATTCTCCAGTGTTCTCAGGAATGCTGAGTGGGGGTCCTGAGACAAGGTGGGTGATCTGTAACAGGCTACAAACTGAAAAGCAGTTTTACCTACTGTTAGTTGCACATGGATGGTTTCCGCTGCCTCTTGCAGTGCCACTAACCTGGAGGTGTGTGTATCCTTGATGAAAATGGATACTCCCCTGCCTTTAGTATTTTGGTCCAAGTTCTGGGGCCGAAAAGAATGGTATGAGTTGAATCCTGGTAGTGCTGGGGTGCTCTCTCGGGCCTTGAACCAGGTTTCTGTTACTGCACAGATATCGATTTTCTCCATACTGAGGAGTGCCTTGAGTGCATGCATCTTGAGGTTTAGACTTCTGGCATTGAGTAGCATTACCCTTAGTTTTTTGTTTCTGGTATTGTCTATGGAGGTAGGTTTGTCTTTTGAGCCTTGCCAAAAAAAGGCACTATGGGGGTGGCAAGAGCCTTAGCCAGTATTCGAAAGTCTAAGGGTGACAGGTGCAAGCCATCCCTGGCAAAGCAACGTGGCTTGTTGAGCATGTCATCCCAGGTTGACAGACACTGGATCCCCTTTGAATGACACCAATAGCTTAGCCAATTGTTAAAATTGATCATTTTGTCTTTATACTGTAGTATCATTCTTGGTGAGGGCAAGATTCTACTCAGGGTCAAGGTCATACTGGCCTGGGCTACATGATCAGAGAGCTCCTCTGTGTCTCTTTTCATGTAGTCCAGGGAGGTACATCTCAGGTCATTCACACCAACATGGACAATGACAGAGTCATATTTGTTCCTGCTGTGGAGTGACCTGAGTGCTTGTGTTATATGGCGTATCCTGGCACCTGACAGGCAGCTTACAGTGACCTTCTCCTTGTTCAGTCTAGTGAGTGGGACGTCAGTGTGCCTGACAATAGAGTCTCCAATTACTAGTGTATTAGGTGTGTTATTTAGCCTTAGGGGCTGCGACTGCATGGCACACTGACTTTGTGAAGTATGTGATACGTGAAAGTTGTTGTGGGGTAGCGGTTGCTTGGATGTCTGCTTTGGAGGTCTCTGTTGCTTTGGCAGATTTTTATTTAGAGCCTCCGAGTATGTTTTTGTGAGTTTGTGTGTCTTGTTTGCTGGTGCGATTGGTTTATGTGAGACTGGGTGTGTGGTGCGAGTAGTTTCCTTCTCCTCCTGACTGACTGTGCCAGTCTTGGGTTGAGAGAGCTCAGCCTCCAGTTTGCCTGTATAGTTGCATCTCTCACATATATTTGAGTTTGCTGGAAGGAGGAGAGGGTTGTCTGTGTACATAAGGCAATTTTAACATTGCCTCAAGATTCCCAGATTCACCAGCTGGGCTGGACAGTATACCTGAAACTGCACTTTGGACATGCATGGATGGTTTAAAGAACTGATTTATTGATTGTCCAGAATGGACAAATAGGGAGCCTTGTACTTCAGGATAGTATAAGGGGGTGTAGTGCTAAAGTTTGTTAGTGCTTACTGAGAAATTTGAGCAAGTGCTGGGCTGTAGAATGAAGGTTGAGTGCTTATTTTGAGAGTTTGACTAGTTCTAAGGGAAAAATTAAAGAGCAGACTTTGTGGAGCCGGGAATAGTTTAAAAATGCTTAAACGGCGTTGCGCGATGTGCAGAATCATGCAAATGCGGGTTTTAAGGCAGGGAACTTGAAAGAGATAGGAATTAGCCCAAAACAGCCAATAAGCTACTAGTTGCTGGGCTGAGACCACTCCTCCAGGGACAGATAGGCTGCTCAAAGCTCCCCACTCTCACTAGTGAACAGTAAGAGAAGCTTCCTCCTATCTAAGTACGGATATAGGCAACACAGGAACTTATACCACAGCCCAGAATTCAGCAAAACCTGAAATCTGGACTACCCTAGTTCAGAAAAGGCGGGAAACAAGGATATATATATATTTTTCTTTTTTCAACAGAACAACAGTAACTTAACAGAAAAACACTGTAAATGCTTTAAACAGGCTAAAACACTTGAGTATGTAGCCTACAACAGTTAAACAACACAAAAACAATTTAAAGAAGTGCAGGAACAGTAAAAATGCAAAAACAAGCTTTTTCAGATATTAGAATAGCTAGAAACTTGCTTTTCGGCGAGAATATGTAGTCGCAAGTAGAAAGGCAGAGAAAAAAATACTTAATCTGTTTAAAGTCTCTCTTTTCATCTCTCTGCTGCTTGTAACACTCTGCAGGACCATGAGGAGCTGTGCTGAGTCTGAAACAAGCAGAAAACCACGCAAATGTGGGTTTTAAGGCAGGGAACTTGAACAAGATAGGAATTAGTCCAAAACGGCCAATAAGCTACTAGTTGCTGGGCTGAGACCACTCCTCCAGGGACAGATAGGCTGCTCAAAGCTCCCCACTCTCACTGGTGAACAGAGAAGCTTCCTCCTATCCAAGTAAGGATATGGACTTCCATTACTAAAATATAAAACACATTGATTAGTCAGAAACAAAATCATAATCCTCTATATTCAGATCAGTATGGATGTTAAAGTTTTGTCTTACTGCATAACACTGACCATACTGTTCACTCCTGCTAGCTCAAGTTTACTTCTTAATGATACTAAAAGTTTCCAGGTACTTCATTTCCTGTTCAGATTTACATCCCAAGGCACTTTTCTAGGATTATCACAGGCACTGCTTCTAGTTTATTCTCCTAATAAGCTTTCTAAGCCTATGAATAAATCAGTATAATCATGCAAGATATGTTTTAGCAACTATTTGAAAAACAAGTCAGAATTTCCTAGTTTTTTACTCATATATTAACACTAATGATACTACCTAGGGGTTAGATTAGGTTAAGTTTAACATATAGCTGTCTCAAAAATTTCTTGAAAGCCTGAAAGATGTAAGGGTATCTTAAACAAAATAATCCATTAATCCCTCAGCAATTCCTTCTAGCAGGCAGACTTGCTCTCCTGTCATTGTTTCAGAAGCATTTCAGATTTTGTTTTGTCAAGTTACTTAATTTTTGTAATACCAGAAAACAGCAATTTTCATATTTATTTTGAGCAGAAAAGTACAGGACTTGTTTCCTCCTACCTCAGTTTGAGTAAGTCACTTTATCAGAAATGCTCCTGGGATGAGTCTGAAAAAGGTCCATGTGGAGCTGTGCTTAACCCTAGCTGGCAAATACAAATAAGTAAAATAAGCAATTATGTAAACTGCGTAGAAAAAAATGTAATAGTTTCATGCTTAACGCCTCATCTCATGCAATCATCATCATCATCATCTTTCGGCTTTTCCCGTTAGGGGTCGCCACAGCGGATCATCTCTTTCCATTTCTTCCTATCCTCTGCATCTTGCTCTGTCTTACCAACCGCCTGCATGTCCTCTCTCACCACATCCATAAACCTTATCTTAGGCCTTCCTCTTTTCCTCTTACCTGGCAGCTCCATCCTTAGCATCTTTTTCCCAGTATACCCATCATCCCTCCTCAGCACATGTCCAAACCAACGCAATCTCGTCTCTCTTGCTTTGTCTCCAAACTGTCCAACATGAGCTGACCCTCTAATATACTGATTCCTAATCCTATCCATCCTAGTCACACCAAGTGCAAATCTTAACATCTTTAACTCTGCCACATCCAGCTCTGACTCCTGCCTTTTTGTCAATGCCACTGTCTCCAACCCATATAACATAGCTGATTTCACTACCCTCTTGTAGACCTTCCCTTTCACTCTTACTGGTACCAGTCAGTCACAAATCATTCCTGACACCCTTCTCCACCCATTCCACCCTGCCTGTACTCTCTTCTTCACCTCTCTTCCACATTCACCATTACTCTGAACTGTTGATCCCAAGTACTTAAACTCGTCCACCTTTACCAACTCTACTCCCTGCGTCCTCAGCATTCCTCTACCCTCCCTCTCATTTACACACACATATTCTGTATTAGCCCTGCTGACCTTCATTCCTCTGCTCTCTAGAGCATATCTCCACCTCTCCAGAGTCTCCTCAACCTGATTCCTACTCTCACTACAGATCACAATGTCATCTGCAAACATCATAGTCCACGGGGCCTCCTGTCTGATCTCATCTGTCAACCTGTCCATCACCACTGCAAATAAGAATGGACTCAGAGCTGATCCTTGATGTAATCCAACCTCCACCTTAAATGGATCCGTCACTCCCACTGCAGTCCTCACCACTGTCACACTACCCTCGTACATATTCTGTACCACTCTTACATACTTCTCTGCCACTCCCGACTTCCTCATACAATACCACAACTCTTCTCTAGGCAACCTGTCATATGCTTTCTCCAAGTCTACAAAGACACAATGCAACTCCTTCTGACCTTCTCTGTATTTCTCCAGTAACACTCTTAGAGCAAACATTGCATCTGTAATGCTCTTTCCTGGCATGAAACCATACTGCTGATCACTAATCACCTCCCTTCTTAACCTAGCTTCTACTACTCTTTCCCATAACTTCAAGCTGTGACTGATCAGTTTTATCCCTCTGTAGTTACTGCAGCTCTGCACATCACCCTTATTCTTAAATATAGGTACCAAAACACTTTTTCTCCACTCCTCAGGCATCCTCTGACTTTCCAAAATTTCATTAAACAATCTAGTTAAAAATTCCACTGCCATTTCTCTTAAGCACCTCCATGCTTCCATTGGGATGTCATCTGGGCCAACAGCCTTTCCATTCTTCATCCTCTTCATAGCTGTCCTTACTTCCTCCTTGCTAATCTGTTTCACTTCCTGATTTACTATCCCCACATCATCCAACCTTCTCTCTCTCTCATTCTTTTCATTCATCAGCCTCTCAAAATACTCTTTCCATCTACTCAACACACTCTCCTCTCTTGTGAGTACCTTTCCCTCACTATCCTTTATCACCCTTACTCGCTGCACATCTTTCCCAGCTCTGCCCCTCTAGCCAATCGTTACAGGTCCTTTTCTCCCTCTTTAGTGTCCAATCTCTCATACACCTCTCCAAACGCCTTATCCTTAGCTTTCACCACCTCTCTCTTTGCCATGCGCCTCATCTCCTTATACTCGTGTCTACTTTCTTCATCTCTTTGACAATCCCACTTCTTCACCAGCCTCTTCCTCTGTATACTCTCCTGTACTTCCACCACCAGGTCTCCTTGTCCTCCTTCCTCTGTCCAGATGTCACACCAAGCACCTTTCTAGCAGTCTCCCTTACTAGTTCTGCTGTAGTTACCCAGCTATTCGGTAACTCTCCACTGCCTCCCAATGCCTGTCTTAACTCTTCCCTAAACTCCACTTCACAATCACCCTTTTTTAACTTCCACCATTTAATCCTTGGCACTGCATTCACACTCCTCCTCCTCTTCTTGATCACCGTCATCCTACAGACCACCATTCTATGCTGCTTAACTACACTTTCCCTTGTCACCACTTTACAGTCTCCAATCTCCTTCAGACTGGCCCTCCTATATAGGATATAATCCACCTATGTGCATCTTCCTCCACTCTTGTACGTCACCCTATGCTCCTCCCTCTTCTTAAAGTACATATTCACCACAGCCATGTCCATCTTTTTCGCAAAACCCACAATCATCTGACCTTCTGCATTCCTCTCCTTAACACCATACCTACCCATCACTTTCTCATCCCCTCTGTTCACTTCACCAACATGCCCATTAAAATCCACTCCAATCACTAGTCTCTCACCCTTGGGTACACTCACCACAACTTCATCCAACTCACTCCAAAATTTCTCTTTCTCATCCATCGCACACCCAACTTGTGGAGCATATGCATTAACAACATTCATCATTACACCATCAATTTCGAGCTTCATAAACATCACTCTATCAGACACTCTCTTCATGTCTAAAACATTCTTGGCATATTGTTCCTTTAGTATAACCCCTACCCCATTTCTCCTGCCATCCACACCATGATATAACAATTTGAACCCGTTTTCTAAACACCTGGCCTTACTTCCCTTCCATCTGGTCTCTTGCATGCACAATATATCAACCTTCCTTCTCTCCATCATATCAGCTAGCTCTCTCCCTATACCAGTCATACTGCCAACATTCAAAGTTCCTACCCTCAGTACTACACTCCTAACCTTCCTCCTCTCTTCCTGCCTTCAGGCATGCCTTCACCCTCCTCTTCTCCTTCGGCCAACAGTAGCCCAATTTCCATCTCATGCAATATTAAATTAAAACCATGCAAACAGTCTAGCCTTCATTCTGTATTTCCATCTCGCCATGCCTGTCTTTTTCATATTCATTACTTCAACAAAACATTGTGTCTTATTTCTCATTTTTGACTTTATATTTGACCCCCATTTTATTTTGGGCACCCTGTTTTCATTAGTTAATTTAACTATGCATGAGTAATTCTACTAGTAGTCTGCATGTTTGTAGATTTTGATAATACCAGGGTGCTTCTCTTAATACTCTGCCCCTTTTTACATAATTTCTTGTACCACTAATTACTGTGTCTCTTTTCTCTAGTGTAACCCAACATATTCTTATTCTATTACTTTATTCTGTAGCTCAGTAACAAAAGCTTCTTTAGGACCTTGTATTTCTTACAAATAACAGTTGTCTAAGAAATGCCAAGCTGTTTCTGGGCTGACAGTTATCTCTGAATGTATCTGTACGTGATGGTATTACACTTCTCATCTTCAAGAAAATAAATGTTTTAAGTTCATTTATGTCTTTTTCCCCATAAACATGCATAAATACAGAATACTGCATCTCTTCAGTCTTTTCAGATAATCCATATCCAGTGATGGATAAGTGAAATTTCTAGATTCAGAGTTTCCCACTTTCTGCCAAATTTCATTGAAGCACAAGAATTACAGAAAAGTCTAGATGAGCAATATTTTGAATGAAAATTATATTTCTGTAGCTCCCAACACAGAAACTATTGACACTTCAGTAGGTAATATTTCTTCATTTCTGGCAGATATTTTATCACTCTGACACTATGTTATAACAGGAAACCACACAAATATAGTAGATGCATAAAACCAGATTCCTTCAATACTCTTATAATCATTAGGAGATTCTTTGGCATTGCCTGTATGTTGTGCATTTAACAACTTAATAAAGAATTGTTAAATACCATAAATATGAATGATATCTATAAAAGGGGTGACAGATATCTGGTTTTTAACTATAGACCCAGGCCCATAGCATTCAGTACCAGACATCATGGTAGAATTATAATGAAACTATCAACCTTATCTGTATATCTTTACATGGTAAAATGAATTGATTATTGGCTGAAAGACAGAACCCATGTGGCAGTTGCCTTTTCGCAGTAACCAGTAGGGTCTCTGCTGGATACTTTCCTGTTTGGCATCTAATTCTCTGATCTCAAAAATGATCATTAGTATCTTTGGTTAACCAAATCTGTTAATGACTTCAAACTGGTTGTAATTGTTTAACCCCTTCAGATAGAGCTTACCCAGGGTATGGAAAATGGCCATAAACTGAACACTAAAAAGTATAGTATTGTTTCTTTCAAAAATAGAAATTTCTCACAATGTACAGTATAGATAACACACCCTAAATAAGAGGTAGTCGGTGATCTGGGAATTTTGGCTGACAGTTCCCTTTTCTTTATTTTATTATTATTTTCTTTAACACCTTTATTGAATAATTACTTAAGACACAGGCAAATATACATTTTATAAAAGAAAACTTTGCATTTTTACAGTCATCACTCCAACATTACATACATTGATCAATTCCTGCTTTCCCTTAAACCTCACTCCTTCTCCAAAACATTATTCTGCATGTATTGTTCCCACAATTTCCATTTTTTCTATCTAATTTGCTCCTACCATTTCCTAAAGCTCCCACTACCAGTTCTTTTATCTTAACCACTTCAAATACAGTTGGTTTAGACATTGATTTCAGTTATCTAGTAATTGCTTTTTTGGCAGCCACCAGTATTAAACTTAAAGCCTTACAATTCAGACCCTGTGTCCCAGCTTAAAAAATAATTTCCTTAGTTACATCCATTTGCGCTTCCAATATTTATGACAGGGTACTCTGTAAGGATTTTTTAAGGTTTGCCAACTCATTACACTCCTAAAACTATGGTCTCAGTTATTTCTTTCTTCCCCGTCACATCTGTAACATCTGCCATCTACATGAGGAAAAATTCTTTGGAGTCTGCTTGGGGTACAAAAAATACCTATCCAAACAATTGCAAAAATCCTGAACCTTTTAGACTTTGTTACATATTTGGGAGCCATACATACATACTCCATTGTTTCCTTGTGAATTGTTTATCCAGTCTGTCTTCCCAATATTTTATAACCTCCTCTGATTGATTCCTATAGTTATCGTGCAATATTTTATGTGCTGTACTAATTATCCCTTTTCAAACAGCAACTTCTATTCTAGATTCAACTAAATACTCTTCCACAGCAGGTCTTTTACTTAGGATTCCCCTATCCCTTCTGTTTGCATATACTGTGATATCAATCCCTGATATAGAAAGCAGTCTCTAGTCTGTGGGACAAATGTCTTATTGGTCTTTTCCCACTCTATTACCTTTCTCTCTTTAGCTATTTGCTCCCAGTGCCTTGGTTCCATTGCCAGTTTTCTCCAGTAAATTCTAGTCTTCTCTTGCCCATTCTTTGTACTCCTAATTGTGGTCATCCTTATTGGCAGAATCTCCTTTCTCCATTCTCTTGTTGGCTTAGTTCTTAAAATATTTTCTGTTAATTCATAAATATAGTATTCTGAATGGCTGTTATTTTCCTTAAGCATCTGCATCAAAAATCCCACTCTCTCCTTATCTCCCAAATTTTCTCCCTGTGTCATCATCATTCCTTTCCATTTTGAATTATAGCTCTCTGCTTGCCTTATGTATATGAGCCTTAACTGTGTAGTTCTAAAATATCTCTTTAAATCAGGTAATCCTAAATCACCTTGTTCTGTTGGAAAGATCAGCTTATAACATTTGGCTCTTGCCCTCTTCCACCCCCCAGATAGATTTCTTCAACTCTGTATTAATTACTATCCAAGTTCTCCTCTGGTCGATATAAAAATTGTCTGACCTGTGCATAAACCTAAAAACATTTTCAGTACTTGTATGTTGCTATCTATAACCATAAACAATAACTTCGAGTTTCTCAGTTTTTGTATTACCTTTTTAGTCTCTTCCCACATATCCTTAACTGCCATAACGGAATCATTTTTGTCTCATATTCCTAAATACTCAATTTTATCATGTCTGCATAAATACAGGTATTGCTGAATCAATTTCTGTGTGGAAACATATTTTACAGCTGTAGCCTGTGCTTTGTCTTCATTAACTGTGCATCTTGAAAAAACTTGAAACTGGCTCAGAATGTTCCACAACACTGAGATGTCCTTTTCTGATTTATCAGGTACAAAATAATATCATCGGCAAATAACGCCAACTTTTCTTGATTAACATACCAATTATATCCTTGAATTTCTGAGTCTCTTATTTTCTTTGCCAATGGCCCTAAATGTAGTGCAGATAACAAAGGGGAAGGAGGACACCCTGCCTAGTTCAACTGTTCCCCTTTCTTTTGATTACTATGTGGCAATTGTTGTCAGGAAATCTTACTTAGCACAACTAGAAGCCAGTGAGGTTTCATCTAGACACAAAAATATGTTTACAAACAAACTCAAAGCCCCAGAGAGCCTAACAAAAAAGATATCTGGTGTTAAGAACTTAGTAGAGACTGAAAGCCCTCCCTGTGTATTATGTATTACAGACTTTTGAGGGGTAATCTGTGCCTCACTTACCATACATTTAGACAGCCTGAGGTCTCAGTAAGGCAATCAGCTCAGCTACCACTGGAACCAAAGATCTGAACCTTTATATCTTCATCAGCAGATAAATGTAATGTGAAGGAGAGCTGATCGAGTGCCTCCCCCTTCGCTGGTATAAACTTCCTCTTTAACTGAAACAGTGCGATACTATATCTTCCTTCAAATTAAACTTAGATGACTGAATAGCTGTGGTCAGATTTATCCTGGGAGTTAATGGCCTCTCCATCCTTGAGAAAGGAGGTAAAGTCTCATGGTGGTAGGTACTGGCAAGGCATACATTGTCATTAGACTAAAACAGCCTTGAGGGTCCTTTGAATCCAATAAATTATTGTGATGACTATTCTAGGGAAGTATTTTGAAAGATGCCTGCTAAATAAACTTATTCAACAAAAAATCCATCACAAAGCTAGAGACCTTTTCCAGCATGGATGTATAAAAAGATACTCTATTTTCAACCAAGACCAAGTGAGTATTGCCAAAGATTTAGGATTGGCAGCTATTGTAGCATTATCAGGATTTTGTCAAACCATTCAACATGCTACCATGTGAGGTTATCAACACTAAACTTCAACAGAAAGTCTCACATTACTTGTTGGATTTGTTAATGAATGTCAAATTACAAAGGGTCATGGTTTTAGGCTCTCTTTCTAGGGAGAGGGGCAGAGGTATCTCAAGGGTCAGTGTTAGGGACATTTTTTTTACTTGGTTTTCTCTGTATTCTCTAATTCACCTCATGATTGGCTAGCCCAATATGCAGATGACTGTAAAATCAGCATAGTCATTTCATCAAGTACTGATATGACCAGTTTAAAGCAATATATAGAAAGAATAGAGGAATTATCATGTGTTCAGTTCACCACCTCTAAATGTAAATAAAACGTTTCGTGTATTATAACATCAGAATATTTGAAAAATTATCAGAGCAAGTTAACATATTTAAAGACCTTTGTATACTGAGAGATGGGGATGTTACTTAAAATTCAGTTTATGCCATAAGATCTTTTGCAAAGAAATAGATGAAGTGATTATATCAGTACAATAGCAACTAAAGATCCAAAATGGGTTTACAGTTTAAGTCAGATATCTGGACTGGACCCTGTTCAATGTAGATAGGCCAAATCAATACAGAGTTTAAGGAATTTCTCATACACTGAAAGATTGCAGAAATTACATTAATTTTGTACTGCACATAGATTGACAGGTATGCTATACCTGGCTTTTAAGGTTAATAAATCTGAAATTCTACAGGTAATGATGGATTGAAACATACAATCACAGCCAAAAATGTTGATCAACAAAACAGGGTATATTTAATTATCAATGGCATGAAAAAAGGGATATGTACGTATTGCACTGCATGCCTAGGTTATGGAATAAACTGTCAAAGGAAGTAAGGAAATCCTAGAAGAATTTAAATTATGGTTAGATCTGGAAATTGGAGTTAATAAGTTTAGATACAATATTACATAGTTAGTGTATTCCTTGATGATCTTCAGCTCTGAACATGGTTGGATGAACTTATAAACATCCATGAAGTCTATAGTTCAGCTGAATTGTGTAAAGCAACACACTAGGATACACTAATCATTGTGACTAGCTCATTATCTTTAAAGCTCTTTGTGTATGATATATTCCATAATACTAACACTACACAAGCTGCTAAGCCACAAACCTCCTTTATATGTATGTATATGCCGTATATTTGTGTTATTTTCCTCATCTGTTGACTCTTGTTTCTCAATTTGTTGCAGGAAGACGGCCTCATCAGTGTGAAATCTGCAAAAAAGCCTTTAAGCACAAACATCATCTGATTGAACACTCGCGACTACACTCAGGAGAGAAACCCTATCAATGTGATAAGTGTGGCAAGAGGTTTTCCCACTCTGGTTCCTACTCCCAGCACATGAACCATCGTTATGCGTACTGTAGAAAAGACATGGACAGCAGTGTAGAAGAAAGCCATGGGGAAGAAGCTGAACTGGAGGAGTTTCCACTGGCAAGTGCTGAGACTGGACTATATTCCAGCCACTCAAAGCATCAGGACCAGAACTTGGAATCAGAACCTGCTTCAGAAGATCAAGTGTATGGTTGTCCAAAAAGAGGAGTCATCAGTCCCACTTTTTCCCCAGATTACACAAAGGAAGCTTTAGCAGGACTTGAACAGACTGTAAATTGATGTGATTACTTTAACCATCTTGTTCCCTCAGTAGGTCCAAGGTATAAGCAAATGAGACACTAGACTTGACAGCAGTATTCTGCTGAATTGTCACTGGTTAGAAGAGGGGGTTGGGGATAGTGCCTTTCTTTCATGGTGCGAGTTTCAGGCTCAAGTCTTTTGATAAAATGAGCAGGAGGGCTGAAAATGAATATGAATCCCAAAGGGACCCATTTATATAAAAATATAGTACTTTCCACATCTCATTATTATAAACGATTAACATATGACATGTTAAATTCATGTGAGGCTTATAATGGTAAAAAAGCCATGTAAAAATTAAACTTTGTAATAATTCTCTGTCATAATTAAAACCCCATTAAAGTGTAAAAAAAAGTTTAAAATGGTCAACCTCAGCTTTAGATGATTAAAAAAAAGAAAAAGCAATTTAGAAGAATTTTAGAGAATTTTTTTTTATTCCATTCCCTAGTGCTTACTATTCTCCATTATTCGCTGTGGTAAATATACTCATACACTCATAACAGTATAAGGTCAAAACAGCAAGACAAGCATGCAATTTCTGATTTCAGAGAGACATAAAATACTTTGTTTTATACTATAGCTGAAGCATACCAGAAACCTGACAGTCACATTGTTTCCTTGTCTTTTAATAGAAATTGGAAGAAAGTTAATATCTGAGCCATACAGTGACTTTTAGCAGATTTCTGGTACAAGAATTAAGGAATTTGCAAACTCAGTTTCTAACAGTGCCTGAATTCTACTGTGAAAGGACGTAAAAAGAAAAAAAAAAATGAGAAATCACACTGAAATCTTGTGCAAGTTCATTTCATCAGAGCTCAAGCCAAAATTCAAAGTTGATGTTGGCATGAAAGTCGAAAAGTCCATTCTTTTTCCACAGCTAATTGATTGCTTTGTTTTTTGAGGTCAGGTGACTGAATAATAATAAAAAAAAAATATATAGGAGTACAAACTCAGACAAGGAACAATAAAGACTAAACAGAAATTACTGCAAACAAGAGTTTGAAACACATTTCTCCAGGCTGCATTATTTTACCTCCTTCCCAAGTTAAAGATCCACCAAAAGCCCCTCTTTTAACAGAACATTTAATCAACTCTCAATAGATGTAATTTACATTCTTGAGGAGCAACGTTGAAGCTGGTATCCATAGTTGGGAATGAGCTACACCTGAATGTTTATTAGTTTCACCTATTAATGTTCATATAGACAGTTTCACAAAGAACCACATTTTGATAATGTTATACTTTCTTGTCCAGTACTTTGTCATGTGACTTTGGACAGCTGCCCCTCTATATTTGACTGACCTCCTGAGATTCCACATGAGAACTACATCTTGTGTACTACATTTACAGTTCAGCATATAAGCAGCCCGGACTGAAATGCTGTGCTCTGGTCAGCAGATTAGTGCATCGTCAGGAAAGAAGAAAAACAGAATTAATTATGAGAGTGAAGCCCTCATACATGTGCTAGAATTAGCTTTCCGCATACTACACTCATCCTCATGAGAAGAATTGCATGTAATTTAGTGGAGGGGGAAGCGTACAGGTACAACAGTGAGCTTCAGATACAAGTTGTACTATTTTCTTCCCCTCCCCATTGCTTGTTGACCATTAACTCTGCTATATTGTGGCCTTTCTTCTTTGTTCCTTATGGCAAGAATCAGCCATAGGAGCTGCCATGAGGGGGTTGTTTATAAGGCCCCTCTCCACTCCCTAGGATGTATTTAACCCACCACATCACCACAGAGGCCACCATACATTTTCCATTGCAGGTATATATGCAGGTTAGGGAGCCACATACATGTCTCTAGGTCATAATTGATTCCACCCCCAGCATGCACATCTTTCTTATGCAGCTCCATCAAGTATCTTAGCCAGTAATGGAATCTGGGTCACCAGCGTCATAGTCAAGGTATTCTTGCTCTACACCAACAGAGCTTGTGAGCTGGATAAACATCTTAAAGGTAGCAAATAGCCATCCATATTTCATTCACATGTGCACATTTCCTTGAAAAAGTCACCATCTACACAGCAAGACATGCTCATTACCAAATGCAGAACTATCTAAAATCAAGGCAACGTGTTAGAGAACTATAAAATTATATGTCCCCATTGTATGTTTGGTAGTACTACACAGAGGACTATGGCTATGCACTTTAATTTCATCTTATAGTACTTAGTTTAATTCCCACAGTTTTCACTTGCATATTTGACTCCGAGCAAGTTTCTTACCCAAACCATGCTCTCAGGTCAGCCTTCTATAAAGGCAACTAGTACAGATTATTAAAGCTATGAGTTGCATCCCTGTATGCATGTGTAGTAACTAACTATAACAGCCCACATGTGTAGTAACTACCTAGAATATGTGTGCTTTTGTAGGCTTACCCAGTTAACAAATGAATAAATAAAAATATTAGCACTATGAACTACTTGGCTACAAACAGTACTGGCTTTGGTGTTCTTTCCTAGCAATGAACATGTAGTCATGCCACTTAGAAGCACAACTCATTCTGCTCTGATAGTGCGAATTGCTCTTCTCCGATTTTATGTGATATAATGCATACTCGTGTACAAAATGCATGGCCATGAATCACCTTAGAACATGATTTGCATGACTATGGAGTGCTCAGCTGAGCAGCTGGGACAGATATTGAGCTCAGCACTCAACCATCTTGTGCAAGCAAGTACCTACAAGATACACACACACACACACACACACACACTTGCCCACAGATGCATTCAGAGAGATATACAGACTCGAGTGAGCATGCACGTGTGCGCGCGCACACACACACACACACACACACACACACACACACACACACACATATAGTGACAACACGCTTGGCATCCATTATCTCCCCAGCCACAGCTGACATCCAGCTATAGGCGTCTAACACAGTAACACAGATAGGCAGACAAATACATACCCTCACAATAAGCAGTCAAGCACATACAGTTGCACTAACCACTTACACACTAAGTAACCCCAGACACACACTACTCCCCTTACTTGTTCGGCATTATTAATAGCAGAAAGCTACTCCACTTCAACCTGCCGAGATTCCTCAAATGAATTGCATAGGTGCATGAACCTATATTGCTGCACTGTAGGGCAATATGGCATAATGGCTAAGGTGGTTACCTTACAGACACAAGGCGCAGGGTTTGATTCTGACATGGGGTAATTGGCTAGGTTTAAAATGGCCCACAAGGGCAGTTAGCCTAGTACTAACTTATGAACCTATCTAGGAATCACATGTTCAACACAGCGGTGTATCAGGATGTGCAATGGGTAACCATTTGAAATGTCAGGACTCACTAGAGCAAGTTCCAAAACATGGAGACTGAATGGCCGAAAAAATGGACTCATGTACAAAGTCTGAGATGGCTATTTCTCGGCATGTTCGCTTTTCTCCAAGGTATGGCGCACTTGGAGTTAGTATATGCAAGTTCAGGGGTGTGGGGGCTTGCCTCCTGCAAAATGAAGTTTAAATGAGAGCAGTGATATTTGAGATTCACTGTTCTCCTACATTTTTGATTTATTTTTTTTTTTTTTGGTGTAACAGCACTTGGCATTTCAAATGTGTACATTTCAGTAGGGAGCCTGTGCAGTGACCTAAAATACACAGTGCCTTGGGATTACTCATTTACATATTACTCTGTAAACCCATGCTGTTTTGTATCACACTACTAAGCAGTGGGGGGAGGGGCAATGAATTGGGACCCACCTGTGTACTGTGAAAAGCCACATGCACAACTTTGTGTAGTATACAAACCTCTGTAAATTCCAGCCTATATATAAACAATCTCATGCAAATGTAACAAGTATAGTCTGTGTTGTTATTCTGCTGTGCATCAGGGAAAGGTTACTGTGATTAGGAAAAAAGCACAACTTTAGTTATATCAGAGGTAGAGAAGAGAGTGTAACTGAAACAGTGTTTTCAAGGGTCTGAGTTCATATGCCAGCTGAAGGATTATTTCTATTTCAGTTGCATTTGTGTGTGTTCCATGATATATATACTAAACACTCCTACATCATCTGGATTTGCCTATTGTCGGTCACACTGAGGCTACAGCTTTGAGGCCATACTATAGAGGCCATAGATAAATGCGGTGTCACAAAGATAAATCTAGCCATCCATCCATAACCCCTTTTTCCTCATTTTTGTCCATGGGGTGGGGGTGTCACTTCAACAGTGACAATCATCTAGAGCCAAGGTTTACATCACCAGGTGGCTAGCCCTGCCACAGTAGTTCTTCCACACCACAACTCGCATGTACACTCACACCTATGGCCAATTTACAGTGTCCAATCCACTTACCGTGTCTTGGTAATGTGGGAGGAAGCCAGAGCAACCTGAGGAAACACAAACACAGGGAGGACATGCAGACTCAGCACAGAAGGTACCCTAGCTGAGAATCGAACAAGAGATCCCCTTGCTGTGAGGAGACTATGCTAACCACTGTGCCACCTTTGTCACAAAAGTAATAAATAAATAAATAAATAAACAAATAAATAAAATCCATGTTTATTGTGTAAATCCTCTGATGAATTCCCATTGAACCAGCCAGAAACCTCCCAAAAGTCAATCCTCATGAATTTGAAAATGTAAACCTTCATTTTTTTATAAATTCTTGTCAAGTATTTTAGTGATTCAAGATATCACACAACTGCCTGACAATATTAAACACTCACAAGTTGATACTATCAGAAATATACATAAAAGAAATTGCGTAATCTTGAGACAGCATCGCAACTCAGTAGAATCCATCTTGGCTTCAGAAATTTTTGCTTTTGAAGACAGTGCCATATTACTAGAGAACCACAGTGCAATGAGAGTGTCCTTGGATTATAGAAGAAAGCATCAACAGCCGTCCAAGTTCTTGCTAGCTTGCTGCTTTGTAAAAGGCTAGTATTGCAGTAGGAAAACAAATAATGCCCTTACGTTTCCAGAAGTGAAAAGGATTTTAAGAACAGCTAAAAGACTGTTACTGCGCTCGTGAATAACATTCAGCACTGGTATGCCATTTACTTCCTGCTTCTTTAGGCCTTTGTAGACATGTAGAAAAGCATTAGACCTCGTTTTGATGGTGTCCTTTCAACTGGCTGGCTTTTTCAGTCTGAGATTTAAAGTGCAATAAAAAGTTGCTTTGTATTCACAACTTACAGCCATACACCAAATGACAGTACCAAAGTATTGAAGGGCCAGACTCAGGCTGAAACCTGAAACTTGCACAATGGAATGCTCCAAAAGACACTAGTTGGCTTTAATGTGTTTGGTTTCATGTTCAGAGAAAAAAATGTAGCTACAATTATGTATGATAATGAACTCTGTTTTTGCTTGTTTTAGGTTGTCTAGAAAACATTTATAATTTCACCCAATGATGGGACTTGGTACATTAGATGATGTGGTAATATCACCATATTAGGACATTCTGTTCCCATTTGTTGTCTATATTATACAAAACTTGAAAACTTGTGACTCACTGCCACTGTAGCTTTGTTTCTTATATGTGGCCCTCTTAAGTCTTCCCCCAGCTCAGCTTAAATGGGAAGAATCAGGAACCTTTATGAGATACATGGAGATAAAGACAGGAAGCTTTATGTATTGAGTGGTATATAAATTCTACTGGATGCCCAATCTTTCCAGTCCAGAATCAACTAATGGAATAAATTTTGCATTCTTCTTGAGTTGACTTTAAAACATAACTGTCATCCCACAACTTAGTGGGAATGACAAATAATGGGTGATTCCATTTCTGGATGTTGGAGTCACTCAGGAAAACTTTTGCACTGATATCACAGGGAAGAGGTGGAGCACTTACCCAGTAAAACCACTGGGATGGAGAATGGACTTCCTTTTATACTTGTGTACGTTTTTTGCCTAATGCTTAAAGATAAATGATTATTTTATTTATAGTATTTAAAGGACTAAAATCTGGCAAGAAATATAAGCTGTTGGAACATTCTTATGCCATGGATGGTGAATTAAAGTGCCCCTATTTTAGTATTTTTTAACTCCATGAAACTCTGGCTTATTCAGCTATATATGGCAAATGCCCATGCTGTTATTTTTGTCATGATTTCTCTTATTCATTCATTAATTTCTGCTCACAGAATATAGCTTCTGATCCCTTGGGTGCTTTATAGAGCTCTTGTAGGAAAAGTATTCTGTCTTTTACTTATTCAGTTCTTTTTAATGCAGTGTGAAATCTCCACGTGGGCTTCTGACATGTGCTCTGGTTTGTTCTCACATTCCAAAAGCTTGACTGTTGGTAAATTGGCAGTTCTTCAGCTGTATATGTTCAGTGAGTGAGTGAGTGAGTGAGTGAGTATATATGTGTGTGTGTGTGTGGGGCTTGTCTTGTGTTGGAATTAGCATCCAGTGCAAGACTAGTTTCTTTACTGGATTAAGCAGGTGATCAGAAAATAAATGAATGAATTGTAAGGATGCTGCCCCTTTCACACAGTTCTAATGGATGCTTGGGATGGAATGATTCCCTCTTTCTGGGGCCCTGAGTGTGCTATAAGTCATGTCTGTTGCAGCTACTAATTGCAGTGACACAAGGATTTTTCTTCACTGAGAAAGATGTATTGAGACATGGCAACCTCTTGGCCAACTCCTTATAATCCAGTTTTCTTCTCAACTTATTGTCCAAGGCACTATATAACTCAAAATCCTAAGGCTAAATGACAGGTTGGCTTTTCTTACAATAAATGTTCAGATATTGTAAAACTGAGCCATAGTGTCAGATGAGTTTTCTTAAGGACTGAACTTGAATGCCCTTCTTTCCCCAGACTCCTTCCAGCTTGTATTTTTTTTTTTTTGAGAAGTGAAAAAAGATGGGTTTGTAGTACATTTCATGTGGGCAAAAAGCAGGAGTGTTTTAATGTCTTAGCAGGGTGTGATTAGAGAAGATTTTATTTGTTAACCACTGCATAGGGTTTGATTGGAAATAATTTGTAGAGGGGCTTCATCTAGGGTGCTCAGTCAATGAGTAAATAGAGACCATGACTTTCAAGTCAGAATTCATTTCCAGATTCACAGCTCTGTGGAGTGACTATGAGGGAAAAAAACACATTATGCACATTTTAAAATCATATCTAAAAGCATAGCTTTTTGATGGGCATGCTGAATTGAATATGATGGTGATTACCTATAAAGATGGATTTGGTAATTCTTCAGACTAATTATATTTTACATAGTAAAAAGAAGCATGATCAGCACAAAAAAAAAAAGACACTGCCATTCATTAGTAAAGTGCAATAGAATTCAGTTGGGCCTACAGTAAAACTACACTTTTACTGCACTGGAAATTAACTAGTCACATTACAAAACTCCCATGTGTGTCAATTAAATGATGCGCTGTAGAAGTACTACATTGGGTAAGAAACGCCAAAGGCTGTGTGATTGGTCAAGTACATCCATATTACCATGGTAATTCAAGAGGAACAGTGAAATTGAGCAACACTAAACCTTGACTACTTATTTAAAAAAAACATGAGTATTGCACAATTCCTATTTAGCACTCCAAATACATGTAACAGTTTGCCATCAGGACTTATGGATTATTTTTTAGGACTCACATTATAAAGTACTGAATTTCTACTGACATTACTCCACGCAAAGTAAAACTTGCCTTCTGCAATTAAAATCATTCATAGGGTATGAATTACAGGTAAGATATGTAATCTAAGGGTGTAAAAAAGCATAAAGCCAAAGACTAAAACAGCTGTTCTGGGAAGTGCATTACAATGCCAAGGGTTTAAGTCATCATGAGGATAATGAGGTGTATTTATATGTAGTTCTGTTAGTAGTATTTGCAGAAAGAAACCAGTCCCCCAGAGCCATTTTTATATTATGTAGAATGCTTTATGAATCCCAATGTTATTCAGAGGGTGTTATCGGCAGATAGAGTAAACCCAGATGTGAGAATTTATGAAGAACGCTCAGAGGACAAACACCCATGTGAAAGGAAGCACAGGGACTGGGAGAGTTAACTAGTAAACTGACTTACACAGAATGCAAATGTAAATGGTTACACTGTTTGCCATTTAAAGTTGGGTATATCTTTGTATTTTAAAGTTGGGTATATTTGCAAGTAAGGGTAGAAAACACTAGTGATGGTTCTGTATCATAATGTATTCCAGTTTCCAAGATTTGGTGTGTGCTCAAACTCAAACTGGGTGTTACTTGCATTAGAAATAGAAGGAAGATGACTTTTTCCAGATGTGAAGTGAACCCTAACAAGATTAGCATCACAACATTCAGCTTATAAGAGGGAAAGGCTGCCCAGGTTTGGGTTGTAAATCTTATGAGCCGAAACTCTGGTGTAATTATGCTGCTTACCCTGATGGAAAAGTTACTTACATACAAAATATTAAGGTGTGTGTGTATACAAGAAGAAAACTGCACCATCACTCCACTGCAGAGTACAGAGTCAGTCAGTGTTTGGGATGGTCCTAATTAATGAGGCAAAATTTAGTTATTAACCTTTCTGATTCAGTGTGGTCTCTGTCTAGGTGGCATTCTTCCATGAAAGGCATAGCAAAGGATTTTTTTATAATGCTGTTCTTGTGGGGTAACTTAACAGTAAAGTTCAATCAACTGCAAGTTTAGAGCACCCCTGTCAAGTATACTGAAGCACTAGTTATTGTAAAGAGGTGTTTGTGTGTGTGTGTGTGTGTGTGTGTGTGTGTGTGTGTGTGTGTGTGTGTGTGTGTGTGTGTGTGTGTGTGTGTGTGTGTGTGTGTGTGTGTGTGTGTGTGTGTCTATTGGCAATGTAGCTTTTTGTACTTGTGCTGTTTGGAACAGTTTTTGAATGTCGTGCAAAGTTGGGTGGCATCTGGTTGTTTGCATAATGCTAATCACTGCAGGTATAGTATTCCTAGTACTCTTGCTATAACAAATTATTCACAGTGCTCAACTTTTTATGAAAAGCACAGCCAGATTATTGTAAAGTGCCTTGTTTAAGCCTTTGGGGTAATACAGTATCCTAGAGCAATAACGTGTGGTGTGAGATGAAGAGTACAACCAAGACTATGCAGTCATTGCCTAATGTGTTAGTACCGACTTTTTTACGTCCATTAAGTGCCTCCTTTCACTGATGCAACTTTTCTTAAAAATCTAAACCAGAATCCATTTAAAGAGTGAAGCATGCCACATATTGCTCAAGCTGTGTACCATCCTAGTTTAAAAGGGCTGTTTTGGCTTTGGAATCCTTCATGAATTCCATTCAGATTGTTAAGTTTGTTTTTGATGGTTTTGTTTCCATCCAGTTTTCAACAAATTGTTAACATTCTGCAAATATGTTTGACTATGATATTTGTTTTTGTCCTTGTTTACAGAATTTATCAGTATTATGTAATAAATTTTAGGCCAACTACTTGTGAGAATTCCTTTCTTATATTAAGATGTTGCAGATGTTTCCAGACAGGTCACCAAAACATCAACATTTCTGCACCACACAATCAGAACTTTCCTTCAGTAACAGAAATGACCTCCATGCATCCTCACTAGTACCAACTAATTCTCCCTGTCTAAAGAAAATGCAACTTATTGGCAATATGCTGCGGTTTAAAGTGGCACAGTAGTTTCTTTAACAAATTAAAGATATCAGTAGGGTAAATGAAAGAGCTAGGGGGAATTCAAGTGAAAAGAATGCACTGTTTTTCAGACTGACAAATATGATGGATGGGTGACTATTTTCAGTTGAAAAAATTATTACCCCTGCCACTTTCAACTATCACTACTATTTTTAAATGTGCCAATGGTGATCAATGTCAGAGACATGATTTATAAGAAAACATGCTTGACTGTATTTACTGAATCGAGTATTTTCTAATTTTTAGGTGCCTCAGTCCTGTCAACATGCATTCTGAGACCAAAGTCTTCTGAGCATATTTAAGGGAGAAATCAAACATCATAAATTATTTGCAATATTGAACAACACAAACAAAAAGGGTACTTCTGCTTTATCATTTGACATGGTCCGTATCAATAATTGTCTGAATTAAATTACAGTGAACTGCAAAAGAAAGTCAGTATTCTTTATAATTGTTGTGTGAAAGAAGACAGAAGATAACCCTTTTGGTTGTACAACAGTTGCAGTGACAATTAACACAACAGGTTTTACTTTAACAGTCTTCTGATTAAAGGAGAACACATTAGTTGAAGTGTCCTTGTAGGACTGTGTTGTTACCTGATCAGATACAAACATTTTGTTTATCAGTATGTATTGTTTGACCACATCAGGTTAATTTTGATTGCCAAAGAATCTGCCAAATGACATCACAGTGGCAGATTCAACAGGCAGTGTAGCATTTTGGAGCTTTTATATTCACTGATTAAGGATTTCCAGGTTGACTCTCTTTCCATAAGTAGGAACAAACCACTGTGATTATGTAGCCTGAGGATGGTAATTGGACTGCTGCACAAAAAACACCAGAGGCCTGATCTGCACTAAGATGTGAGGCAAGGCACATATGTGGTACTTTAGCTGCCTACATATCCTAAGGTGACACATTTAGAAAAAAGCAGACCATACATCAACAAAGCCCACATTAATAGAGAGCTATTGTGCTATAGTAACCCTGCCACAGTATGAATATCAATCTGCTACTAAAACAGCCAGTGCTGAACTGTGACACGTATGATGGATCTTTGTAGTTACATGTACTGAACATGTAATACTCCTTTTATATTCACAAGACAGGCCCACCTGCATGGCCAGCTTTGTAGATAAGAACAATGCGGCTCTCAAAAAGGTCTGGTCCAAACAACATATTGCTGTGACTATCCCTTTATTTGTTATTAAGAAACATCTTAATCTCCCTAGGGTTAACATCTCCCACTTCCAATGGCACTTCAGACATAATGTATTCCTTAGTTACACTGAAAATATCTTCATCCAGTCACGAGCCTATAATTAACAAAATAAAACTCAATGATAACAGAAACCACTACCTCCTACTGAAACAGTAGATCAGGAGTTCATATTTACTGAAGCAATGGTCTTGGTAGCAAAAATCCATCCTACAGATTGTCATGAGATGAAATGCAGATTTAATAGTATAGCTTCACCCCCAGAAAATGAATATGAATATGAATAAGCTTTCATCACTTGACTGGTAATGGGAATGATAATATTCTTCCTCTGGGCTGTTATGATATGTACTGCAGGTGAGACACATCTGTGCAAAGTGTTCTATAGCAGTTGACATTCCCAGCTGGTACAATCACCTTGGGAGAAACGTCTGATGGAGGTGGAGCAGAAGCCAAAAGCCAAGGTTTCTTGGCTTTGTGCTTCACTGGCTCAGCATCAGACCCAGAGGTACCCTGCATATGCTTAGCAAACAACTTAAGCCGTTGTTTCTCTAAATAAATAGCAAGAGAGGAGAGCATGCTTCTAAGGGTCTAAAGAATGAAAGACTGGGAAATACTTCAGGACTTGTGATCATGGTTGGGGCCTAAACAAGAGGCACTGTGAATGGCTGTCCTTATGTGGAATTTGTCTTCCACACTGGCACTTGCCCCTCTTGGACGACATAACCAAAATGGTAGTAAGAGAAAACATTGACCAACGGGGCACTTATTTTGCAAACAGCTGAAATAATTACACTGACAGTTAGAATGGCATTCTGACTGGTGGCAGAAATGTTCTGAGGATGGTATGTGTGTACATTGCTTTTATGGCCTACGTCTGGCAGAAGCCTATGTGTGATATCCCATGTACCCTACAGTAGTATAAGACTTTTGTATACTGGTCAATGTCGGGTCGCCTTCAGGCAGGAGATCTTTCAGGATAAAAATACTGCAGCAGTGAAGAAAAAGACATCTATGGTTATGGTAAGATTTTACACAGCTCTTGTAATCAAATTCAAGTAAGTAAATTAAAAAAAAAAAAACAGGAGAGAGGAATTAAATTTTACTATTCCCAAATGTGATTCATGTGGTTCATCTATTTGACAAAGGTCTAACTCATCAGTTTAAGCTTGACAGTTTTCAATTGGTAGATCCTTTATTTTCCCATAGAGAATCATTGCCAGTGTGGTTTCTATTTGCATGCACTAACAAATGTGTTGTTGGCCTTCTCAGTTTTCCCCAGGGTTGTACAACTATGACGTTTATATATTTACATAAGAGAATGCTGGGGGCAAATTCCTCCACATGAGGGTTTCTCTCCGATAAAAATTATTATGTCAGACATTTTGTTTTCATCAGGTTCAAACTTGGACCATTTTTTTTATATATCCAGTTAGTCTTGCCAGCATAGTAAAAGGGCATCTATATATCATATCAAGCATTTAATTTACTGTTGATTGGACACTGTTATTTTCAAAGCTTTCAACAAAGTCCTTGACACAATTTATTTCTTAACTGAAAGAAAAATGAGACTGTTTAAAATCAAGCATGAATAATGACCTCTCTACTATAGCAAACAGAGCAATGAACTCACATGTGATGACAATGTGATCATTTAATAAAGCAACCAGTAAGTGCTTCTGTCACTACAAGGAGATTTCATACAATTGGTTCAATGTAAAACAGCAGGAGCTTAAGTAGTAAAAAGTCATGTCATGGAATTGCAGACAATATAATTGTCAGTTATATTTCAATGCATCAGCACATCTGGGGTTGAATTTAATATATGTTTTAAAGCAGTGCTGAAAACAAGAGACCTTTAAAACACTTAGTTTTTCTATATTGTATTGCATTACACATTATTGCCAGATTACTTTTTTTTTTCTTTTAAGCTACTGCTGTTTTACATTGTACCAGTCTGATAAAGTATTTTGATGATTTTTTGCTCAGGTCAATCTTTCACTGTCACATCTTTCAGTAATGTGCTGGTACATATGTGAAATTCATTCTTTTTTTTTTCTGCTGTCACTAGCAACTGCAATATTACCCAAAGAGTCTGTAGTTCTTCTTCGAACAGCTTGTAATAATTCTCTGGTAAGTATGCTCTACTCACCAGAACTACTATGTCTAATTTTTTTTGCCCATTTCTCACTTTTATATTTTAAATTTGTATAAGTAACATGCTCTGCAATCTTGAAGGTGTTTTATATAGAGGCTTTTTGGATATGATTTGTAAGGGTGTAGTTTGCTTGCATCAAAAATGTTTTACAACAGATATACTTATTTAAATTCTCATATCCATATGCTACTGATATGCTACTGTGAACAGGTCATTTTTTTTATTTGAAAATGTTTCTTCTGTATACCTGTAAAATAACCTATTCAGGACCATTAGCTTGCTGTGGCAGGAGTTTATTCTGTATACCTGTAAAATGGTCTATTCAGGACCATAACCTTGCCATGGTGAGAGTCCTTTTGTGTGTTATGCAGATGACTAGGCCACAGCAGAGAAACCAGATTACATGTGGTCCAACAGAGAGAGATTAAGGGCAAGCCACTCAATATTATTTCCAATAAAACCCTATGAACAAAAATAATTTGAGACATACTGAATTGATACCAGAAGATGAGACAATTCCAGGTGTGACGCCACCTAGCATACTACTTGGAAAGAGCACAAAGTAGTGGCCGAGGCTATGGCTCAGATAGATTAAAGATGAAAGGATGCACATTTGCTGAGGTTCTCAGAAATGAAAGGAAAGTCTGTCCACTGCAAAGAACTATTCACTTTTGAAACCTGGAATATAAGAACTGTGAACCAAGATATACTTGATCTAGTTAAGAATGACATGACAATAATAAATACGGTCATACTGTGAATTAATAAATTAAAATGGACTGAAGTGAGTTAGTTTATATCAGATAATCGTCACATCATCTACTGTGGACAAGACCAAGCAGATGAAACAGAACAGAATTCATAGTTTATAAAAATATCAAAATCAGTGCCAAGTTACTGTTCACGATTGCATATAGAATGATCTCAACAGGATTCCAAGGCAAACCATTATATATTACAGTTATATACTAGTCTGTGCTACAAGTTAAGACAGGGAAGAGAAGGAATTTAACCAGTTTTATGAGGACATGCATCTTCTGGAAGTAACACACAAAAAATATTCATCACAGGCAATTGGAATGCTGTCCTTGAAGTATGAAATAAAGCAAGACATAGACTTGTGAAATTCTGCTGAGATAATTCACCAGTCATAGCAAACAATCTAGTTCATCAGCCCAAGAAAATCTTTACATGCGGTTGTCATTAGATGGCAATTTCTGAAATCAGACTGACTATATACTTTGCAGCGAGAGATGGAATAACTATATATATTCAGCAAAAATGAACACTGGAGCTTACTGTGATTTAGACCATCAATTTTGTATCACAAATGTTAGAATTAAATTAAAGAAATCAAAATAACTCTCCAAGTCAACTAGATAAGAGTTCAGCAATATTACCGATTAATATGTAGTGAAAGTCTACATATTTAAAGGATTAGACCTGGTGGATAAAGAGCCCGATGAACTATGGACAGAAGTTTGTGATATTGCCCAGGACATGTCAACAAAAATATCCCAACTATAAAGAAGATTAAAAAGTTAAAATGAATGCCTGTGGGTGGGGTCTTTAAAAGTGGCTGTTAAAAGACATAGAGCAAAAGGTAACAAAGATCTGAATGCAGAGTTTCAGAGAATAGCAGAAAGAGATAAGGAGGCATATTTAAAAGGGCAGTGCAACAAAATGGAAGAAGATTATATAGTGATAAAAATAGGGGAGCTCTTTAAAATGTTGTCAGTAGTAAAGAAAACTTCCAGATAAACAGCAGAATAAGACAATGATGGGCAGGACCTAGCAGAAGCAGACGATTCTAAGAGAAACTGGCAGGACTATATAGAACTACACAAGAATGACCCTGACATCACAGATACATGTGACCCTGACATCCTACAGAGTGGATTATTTATTTACTTAATTTATTTATCCTTTGTTGATCAGGTTAGACAGCTTTTTTTTTTCAGGGGAGACCTGATTTGGTACAAGTTAAATGTGACCTTGTCAATAATAAGACTGAAGAAATAGATGGAATGCCAGATGAATTGTTCAAAATGTTATAAGATGATGATATCACAGTGTTTCTTAAAACATGCCAGCAAATTTAGAACATAAAAACTG
>NC_056743.1:882284136-882359136 GCF_019279795.1 Protopterus annectens | reverse complement strand
GATGTAAGCAATAGTGCATATTGGGCAGAACCCGGCACCTAATGAGCAGCCACGCCCGGTATGAGTCCCACAGCAGCAGTGTCTAGTTTATAGGGCAAAGGGCGGAATAACCAGATGTGTTGTTGCAAACTCACTAAATGACACCAAAGAACACATGGTCGCAACACCCCAGTGTAGACATGTAAGGTGAACTAATTGGCATCACATGGTATTATTACCGTCCACACCCCCACCCAGGGGTGTGAGTGTCCAGACCTACCCCCACATGCAGGGTATATACACAGCTGTCGCTGTAGAAGAAAGGCCAGCTGTGGACCTTCCTTTCAGCCATCCTGCACATCCCTGGACATGTCCCCTACTATGAGCCCCTCTGTGCAGCCCAATAACACCACTTACCTATCGACCCCTGTTAAATTCATATTAATGTTCACAGTCACAAGTAGGTAACACCCTCCACCCAACTATATTGGCAGAATTTGGAACCCCCAACCCAGGTGTATTACCGCAGCTGTCCCAGACTAAACATGAAGGGAAACCTCAAGCACACTTGGATCACCACCTGCTCACCACCTGGTGAAGTTCACCACCCCCCCAACTAACACTCCATACCCCTACAACAACTACTGACACTGACACCTCCTGTCCTGCCTCACATACATATCCCAACACCCTGCAAACCTGCACTACTGCTCCCCCACCAATCAGTCGAACGGCCTACTATACAGTTAAAATGCCCCCCCCTCCACCTACCCGCCTACACCTTCACTATTTACATCTACTCTACAACACAGGTATGGCATAACTAAACCTAACCCAAATACCTGAGTGTAACCTATCCAGAACTGCTAATCTGGAATCCCACTTCAACTTACACTGATCGTCTTGAACAGTCATACCTGACATGTACACCTGACTTAAGCATGTATAATACCAACATGTACATGAAGTAGTGCAGGGGTATGTGGCAGCAAGCGTGAATACGCCTGTTTTGGTGGTGGTAAGCAATGCCCACACTGGTTAAGCAATGTGGAGGCCAACCCAGTGTAAGACACCGTAACGGGAGGTCAGCAAGTCTGAGCCTCGCGTACACCAGCACATACCCGCCTACACTTCCCCCGCAGTGCCTTAGGCACTCTGTAGCCCACAGCCCTTGTCGTGGCCAGTAAAAACATAATCAGCACTCCCAGGTCCCCCCCCCCCTGCACACTATAGTCCAAGTGAGTTACCACGAAGGCATGGCAGATATACAATCAGCTGCTGTTATCACAAACATATCATCCGGCACAGTCAGTCAACAGTATAGGAAATGTATGTAAGTATGTACATTAATACCAGCAAACATGTGCATAGTGCTCAGTCACAGTATTCCGAGCAGTCTATGAGTATCAATGAACAGTGTCTGTCCATGCATACTGTGAGAACAGTAGTCTTGTGTAATACTGAAGAGAGGAATGGAAAACAGGGCACGCAGTGGGGGTGCGTTTCATCCACGGAAGCGGGAGATGAGGCTGGTCTGGTGTGTGAGCAAACCTCTGCTTCTCAAAACCCTGGCAGGATGCTACCAGTGGGAGAAACAGTGTAGAGCAGCAAAGGCTACTCATGACACAATAGGTCAGTCCCTGGCGGGACAAACCAGACTTTGTGGGTCACAATGATGTTTCCACCAGTATCGGAGGAGGATGAAGGGAAGGCTCGAATGTATGTGGACTAAATGGATAAAGAGCCTGCAGAAGGTTGCATCGAGACAGTAAAATGGAGGAGTACCGAGATGTGCAGAGAGGGAAATGACAGACAACCTTTAATGGTGTATTTTACAATAATGTATACCATTACCAACAGCACATAGATCTGGAGTTATTTAATCAGTGAGAAATGCAAGGCCCACACAGAAAAGTAGATGCAGACAGTGTGGATATATAACATACTATGCTGTCCAGGCAAAGCCCGTCAATTCGTACAACTGTAGACAAAGGATTTGCAGTCAAGATAGGTAATAATAAACAATAGCCGCCAGTTACACCCTGTAGTCAAGGCCTAGGGGGACATCTACTACCTGTGATAATGTCTATGTTTCTGTCACATGTATGGACCCTGACCAAAAAATGTCGTGGGAGTCCACAATATGACTGGGATGGTAGCAGGAATGTTAGCAGCAAATTATGATAGGCCAATACCGAACAACCCCTAACCCTAACACAGCAGGACAAAGCCAGCCATATATGTGGAGGACAGAGGCAGGAACCCAGGGCCATACGCGTAATATTGCTGTTACACACCCTGCAAATTGCTGGTGTTACAGGATTTGTTGCAACATCCCCTTATGCAGGAATAACACATCAGAAACACAACTGGAAGTAGCAATGTACTGATAGCACGCAACAGACAGATTGCCGGGGATATATCTATGACAAGACCTGTGTCATGCATAGGCAAAAGCAAACAGACAATCCACTGGCCATCATGTGGATAGGCCCATTGTTGATAGCTATGCAGACAGACTGCATTCCATCCTAAACTACTATGTGCACACAAACACTGCAAGACCAGCAATATACAATGCACATAACAACGATACTCACTCTGTCTGTAGGTCTGAAACTTCTTAAGATTGTGTAGTTGTCCTGTGTCTGCAAGCCCTGCTGTAATAGGTACTGCAACCTGCCATCTGTAACACTGCTTCCCACATACAGGAAGGATGGCCTCCATACTGGAAAGGTGAAGGGACAATGCCCACATGAGTAAGCAATTTATAGTACTGGGTTGCCATGACAATGGTTAACTGAATCACTACACAGCAGGCTGCACACAGTCATCAACTGTTGCACACTGATTGGTGCAGATCCCATCACCTGATCATGTGCATCACCTACAAAAGCCATGCTGAAATCCATTCAAACCAACTCATTCACTGTACTGGAGAGGGAGAGAGACAGAGAGAGGGAAGAAAAAAAAATTATAAAACGAAACTCACACAATGGGAAACAAATACCTACAAGCCACAATCGGGAAGGTGTCATACCCATCCAAAGAATAAAATGTATGTAAAACATAACTGTATGTAATTTAATGTAGTATGTGGTATAGATTAATAGGATATATGATGTTGAATGTTTGATATGTGCCATCTGTAGTTGTCCCTGTAATGATGTCCTGCTGAACAACTGCTCTGGACAATACTGTCACTGTAAGCAGTGGGACATACCCGCCAGCTGTGCAGATCAGCAATGAATGACAAAGATGTCAGCCATAATATCTGTGTATGTTATGTTAGTGTGGACAATAGCGGGTGGTGGATGTACTGCCGCCATGATAGACACATGGGTGTCAGAGCACACCACTTACAGGACAGTCATGTTAATGTGTAATGTAGCATGCACAAATGCCATAGGTGTGTTATAGGTGTACCAGCAATCTCACACTATATTTACCACCCTAATGTTAGTTTGTGTTCACATGTGGCACCTGTCTGTGTTGCAGCAAGACAGAACAGTGCAGCTGTGAATGAAAGACAGTTACAGAATGCTGACCAGATGTCTGCATGCACTCCATATATCTGTGTGATATAGAATGTGACGTGTATGTGTACAGATACACTCATATAGACATAGGTATATCAACAACATACAACATATCTACACATATATATGTACATAGATGTATATTTATACACATATATATAGTGGCACTGACAATGGCATGCAGGTGAAATAGTCTGTAACAGGCCAGCAAAGATAATTGTCCCCACAGGGAGCATGGCTACAAACACATAGCACAAAGCATGGCACATACACATATCACAAAGCTTGGTACAATACAACATATGTCACAATGGTAGGTAAGCAGCTGACATAATTGAAGTCTGAACAGCTTGTTGTAGCTTGATAAGGTGGGGGGAGACAGATATTTGTATTAAGAACTATGGTAACCCTGCTATATGGGTGGCTCAGACCTGTTTCCATCCTTATGTCTTCCAAGAAACATGTTGCATAGTCATCTTCCTGCATACAGCGCCGCTGAAACAGCGATCCTCATCAACCACCTGGTACAGCACTACATACTGCTGTTTGGCCAGACAGCCCACGACGAGCAGGAGAGGACCACCCTGTGGAACGAGCGAGTCCACAGGGTAAATGATGGACTGCATAACTGCAGCTATGAGCAGGTCCGGCATCATTGCACCGACCTGCTTCACCTTGTATGTCAGCGTACAGCTGCCATAAGGGGGGACTACCTCGCAACAGGGGGAGCAACCCACCCATCCACTCCCTCAACCATGTGGAGGAGCTTCTCAGCAGCCTTGTGACACCTGTCTGCCTGCAGCATCAACACCTATCAGGGCACATCTTGGAGGTGGGTGCCAATGACACACCAGCTGAGGAGCATGCAGGTAAGGCCCCAGGCCACATCAGTACCTCACTCAAGTGTATGCATCTGACAACAATATCCATACTACTATGGACTCTGACTGGTGTAACCTACAGATATGCACACATACACACACATGGCAGACGTCAGTGGGATTCCCATGCCTACCGACCCATTGGTACAACACTGTTGTGGTGGTACTGCAAAGCACATGTAGCTGTTAGGGAGAGGAGTGTAACAGGATATATGTTACATTAATGGGGTTGAGAGGCACCACACACTATACAAGTTTTACAAATAGGCATTCTCCCCCCAGACAAACACATCTGCCCTACAATACACTACCAAGTGTTGGAGATCCCATAACCAGGGCCAATGACAACATGGGCACACAATGTTACCTGTACTACATCTCACCTGTATGACGACAGGCTGGTATTGGTAACATATCATGCAGTACAGTCTGGCTCCCAAGGGGAATGTATTATGTGGAAGCCATCAACATTACCAGGCATCAGATACACAGACACATATATGCAGATACAGGTATACATATTTATTATATATATATATATATATATATATATATATATATATATATATATATATATATATATATATATATATATATATATATATATATATATATATATGTGTGTGTGTGTGTGTGTGTACTTACACATGTGACTACACATACACACTCAGTTATATGTACAGTATGATACATAAGTGGTAGGTGCACACAATATGGAACAGCCACTATGCCTACATTAGACCCGTGAATGACTGGACACTGTATGTGCCACCCATACAAATGACAATTGCTGCCTGTAACATACACCCACAGAGAGGTCATGGGTAAATCACCCACAGGTTTGCAGACATGGAAACCTTTCATTGTGTACTATTACAGTTCTACATGCCATGCCATATAGCTGTTCAGACACTGACAACTATATCAACAGAGTAATGCTACAGTGGACTAGTTACAGTCATACAGTAGGATGGAAAGGTTCACAGCTGTTGCTGTCCAGGCCAAGCCATTCACATTGTACAATAGGAAAGACACACTGGGCCACAGGATACCTAACAATCAACAGTATGTACTCCAGGTGTGTAGTTCAGCCTCTATCTACACACTGTACAAACACAGTAAGTGGTATAGACGTCATATGACCACATGGGTTGTAACTGCTATATAACATGGCATAACTGACACCATCATGAACACACAATACAGTTTGTATGGCGGGGGGCAGTAGTCCTGCAGTACCCACATCCATGTCAGTAATGTGTATATAGGTGAAGTATATGGTACTGTACATCCAGATACCTTAAAGTAGCTCAGCCCTGATACCCTGACATTTTGTAGCAGCCTAGGTCATTTCTTGTGCTCCCCCCTAGACTCAATAATACAGGGCCATATACCACTGTTACATACACTGGGCTCTGCAGTGCATGAGGGCACACATGTATTGTGTAGGTGGCGCCCACACATATATGGCCCCAGCCCCACCATATGTGTGAGGGTTACAATGGCAGTGGACAGTTGGCAAACATGGCAGTGTGTTATACTCCCAGCCCTCTATGGATCAACCACCAACATCATGACATATGTGCAAAGCGTGGTATGTAGGTGATGGACAGAGGCTGGAATACAGGCACATATGTGGACAACTGTTGCCATACACTATGCAAGGTGCAGTTGTTACAGGATAGTCTCTAACATGCCCTTAGACAGGGAATTGATGGTAGAGATGGTCATGGATGTAGCCGTGTACTGGTAACATGCAACACACACACTGCCAGTGTATTATCTGACACAAGACCTGTGTGGTGGACAGACAAGACATAAGCACAGCTCCGGCTGGCATGAGGGTAAGCCCACAGTTGTGTGCTATGCAGATGGACTGCATTTCATGGCAAACTAGTATGTACACCCACACCCTGTAACACCAGTACTGTACAAAGCATAACACAACTCCACTCGCAGTCTGTCTGTACTTCCTGATCCTCCTACAAATATGTGGCTGCCCTGAGGGTGCCAGTTCTCCTGTATGGGGTATTGCTACATGCTGTCGGTAGCACTGCTGCCCACACACAGGACGGATGCCCATCACACAGGAGATGTAATGGGACCACGCA
This sequence comes from Protopterus annectens, assembly GCF_019279795.1. Lineage (NCBI taxonomy): Eukaryota > Metazoa > Chordata > Ceratodontiformes > Protopteridae > Protopterus > Protopterus annectens. Next base: position 882,352,626 of record NC_056743.1, on the reverse strand, counting down.
CACATGATGTGGGAATCAATAGTGGGTGGTTGCCATGACAGTGTTAATTGGGTGTAGTACACATGTGTAATCATATATCTGGCTATCTGGATATGTATATGTACATATATTCCCACCATATGTCCTGGACATGAAGTGTAGGCCAACCCCAGCCCGTAAGTTCCCAATGTCGTAGTTGCAGGGGATGTCAGGTATGTATAGCAGGTATACTAGTAGACTATTGCTACTGTCATTGGGATTGTCTTCACAGACATGATGTGTGTGTGGGAGGTCACATCTGCTCATAACATGTGTGCCATTGGTTACTGAACGACATCCAAAAGGACATCAGTGTACAGTACCGCTGCTAGCACATAATGCCACTGTGGACTGCAGCAGAGGTATTGGGCAATATATGTAGAGGGTCTGACACAGTCTGTACAGTTCAGAGGTATACACATAAGCCCTTAGTGCTACACATGTGTACCATGCCTGACAATATGGATGTGGATGGCCATGTAGATGGGTATAACACAACGACCAGTATATGATGTCCACCATAGGTCATGCATTTACACACCCCTGCCTGGCCTGTAACAGTATGACCGCTGGTACAGGGGTGCCATGGCCACATACTACACAATAGGTATTGACATACATCTGCACTGCATCCCACTGCCCTGTCTGACATACATGACTGTTAGGGGAGGTCCGGCAGCAGGACATCTGGCTAGTATCTGCACATGACATCCCACTGAGTAGGTACACTCAGCTGCTAGGCATGTCACAGTGCACTGTGCAGGCTGCAGGCAGACTGGATCAACACTGACCTACACCTCCCAAGGAGGAATGCACAAGTACCTGCATATAAAGCAGGCTCAACAGGCATGTCACAGCACAGGGCAAGATACACCTGTGTGACAATGCACTTCCACAACCAATGTGAACACAGCCACAGCCATATATGGTTAGCTAGCATGGTATTACAGTATATGGACCATGTGTTCGACACCATCCTCATATGTGCCACTCACAGATTGACCCTAAATATACTGGCCTTCTACACAGTTTCATCTGGTGGCTGTCTGTGGTATGGGACATGTGTGTTTATGGCCCTACAAACATGTATGCCACTACAGTACCATACAGTGGGGCAGCATGTAACATCTGATAGTAGGGGAACTAGAACAATGTCATCTACCACAGTCTGTACACAGGCTAAGGTAAATATCAACACTACATGCACTGTCGACATTCACCATAGGTACACAGACCTCAGTACTGTACGGACATCCACAGAATGTGCAGGTAATGTCATGTAATGTAACCCCTACTGTACATAACGTGTAGCAGTCAGATATATCAGTGGCTTGTTCTCAGATATGATGCCACAAAGTATGGTGTACAGCACATATGCACCACTTCATGCAGGACATATATACAAAGGTCGACAGAGGTGTGGCTTGCAGCACATACACAGGGCCAATATTGACATGTTGCTGTGATAACCACATACATTTACTGTTGTTACAGGGTTGCTGCAACATATGTCCTTTGAGGGATATGATGTCTGTGACTACCACAGCTTTCTCCATCTACTGACTGCAATCCTCACACTACCTTCAGCAGTCGACATCTAGATGCTCCGTGAGTGACACATGCAACCACAGACACAACACTGCCCAGGCTGCAGATGACTCTGCAGGTGGAGATTTCCCATCAACATGGAACTGTCATGGCAAGTATTGAGACATGTACAACAGCCATATCCACACAAACACTGTGAAAGCAACATTACTCCAAATGCAGTTTAGCGGCACTTGCAGTCTGTAGTCAGGTCAGGCACATCCACCTCCTGTTGTTGCACTGTTTCCACAGTGTATGTTGTTAGAGGTACACCACAGTCCATTTGAGATGCTGTTTGGCACATGACAGATCTAGTTCCTGCTCACAGTTGATGGAAAGCTCCATTACCACCATGGTGTTTCTAGGTATTGGAGTGTGTTTCCATAAGATTGGCTATGGGAATGTTACCACAGCCATTTCACATGCAATCAGCTAGGGGAGGGCTGCGATTCATGCAGTGGCCATCAGCTGACCATGAACTTTACTTACATTACACATGCTGCTGCCTAAGCAAAGCAGGTGTAGGTCTCCACGTCCACCTGAGAGGAGGTGGGGGATGCAGACAGAGGCAAATACGTGTCAGGGAGGGGTGGGAGAGTAAAACTGAAGCAAGTTTGTGTCACACACCTAGCAGCACAGGGTATCAAACCCCTGACAACTATGTAGTGCTAGCACAGTTCGCTGCAATTATTGGATGCATCACATGAGTTACCTGTTGTGGAGCACTCAGAACATAAATGTGATGGTGAGTGACATCTGCAACAGGGATACAGTAGCTGTATGGTAGGTGACATACATGTGCCTGTCAGCATGAACAGGTGCCAGCGTCAACACAGCCACACCCTCACAAGGACACACACACAATGACACATATGGCAGGGCCAGGTGTACAACTCATCAGTTATGGGATTGCCACATAACATCACTGTGCAGGTATCTCATGCACCACACATACGGGGACTGTACGGGCGAAGGGTATGGGAAGGTGTCTGACATCAGACAACATGCTGCAGTATGCCCATGGGGGTAGTAGGAAGTGTGGATGTGAACATCTGCAGCATGCAACACACAAACAAACACACAGGGCACCACTACTGACATGCATGTGTGCATGTCTGCACAGGTGTGTGGTGTTCAACTGCGCCAGACGGCTGTCAAAGGCTAGGTGATGGGCATTCCTTGGCATCAGGCCACATGAAGATGGTCTCCATTGTGGCTCAGGGATGTAGTGTCTGCATTTGCCCACACAGGAGGGTATTGTATCCCCCATCCGGTCACCTGGGTGACTATTGTGTGTGGGCAATGCTGTGCATCGCTTGCCATGTCTATTTTTATTTTTTTTTATTTATTTTACATTTGTTGACCGGGCTAGTCTAGCTGGATATATTTTCATTTTCAGTAGAGGCCCAGGGAGAAAAGCTCCTCACAGATATACAAAAGTATAGAAATATTGTTACATGGTAAATAAAGGATTAACAAACAAAATAAAACAGGTAGTTATTGCATTCTAGAGATAAAAACACTTGAGAAAAGTAACAGTAAACATAATATTGCTTAAGAAAGCTAAAACAGATGTAATACAGTAAGTGTTATGTACAACTGTTCCTTTGTCCATGACATGGACAGCATCAGGGATGTGCACACTTCCCACATGCATGTACAGTGACATGTGGAACTGTACCTGGGGTGTCCGGCCCATGTTGCGAGCACAGATTATCAGATGTGCCAGTCCTGGCCACCTGTGGCAGAAGCTGGTAATAGCCAGCAGCTTTACCCTGCACCTACATGGAGTGCATTCTATCAGTATTCCTTGGTGTAAGTGGCATCCGTCCATATGGGCATGTTGTCAGGCATGGTATGTCCATTGTGGGTCACATGTGATGGCACTACAAGTGGTGCAGTTGTCCATTGGGGAACATGGGTGAGGTGCACTGTCTGCACGTATGTGCATATTGGACAGATGGACTAGGTGTCATGTCCTCTGTGGCCCACCTCTGTCACTCCATAGTTACTATCAGTGGCCAATATGCAGTGTAATACCCACATATTGGCTGTTACCTAGGCATGTGTGTGCTCTGGGTAATACTGGAAGTGCTGTGATTGCCTGGCCTTGATGTCACATGTCTGGGTATGGCTCTGCACTCCAGCCTCTCAGCCATATCATGTGTTATTCCTGTACAGTGGACATTGTGATATATAGTATGACCACCATAGAAGAAATATGCAAAACCCGCTCCACATTGGCCACAGGTGTCACACAGTCACAACCACCTCTACACAGGATACAGGTTACAAACACACACACATACACCTGTCATGTTTGGGAGTAGAACCCCTACCCAACTAGTGTGTTACACTACAGCACTACGCAGTTATAGTACGCACCACGGATATTACTGTAGTAGTCCTTTCCCAAAAGTGTATTTCATACTGATTGACATCAGCAGGATTGCCAAAGTAGGGCATTTGAAATGACTGCGAGAGACTAGCCTAAAATGCATTGCTCCCTACATAGACAGTGACACACAATACATCTGAAACTGCCATGTGTGGAGATAGAACCCAACCACGCTTCTAATACACAATACAGCAGTATGCAGTTACAGATCATGCTACGATGATTACTGGGCTACGATTGTCCCAGAGGTGTATTTCAAGGTGCGTGACATTGGCAGGCTTACCAAAGGTGGGTATGTGACTTGTAAGGGATGTGAGTAGCCTAAAAGTAATTGCTCTCTACACAGTCAGACATGCACACAAACACAGACACACACACACACACACACACACGCAGTTGCCAGGTTTGGGGTTGGAACTCCTACCTAACTAGTTTATCACACTACAGCAGTACATAGTTACGGGATGCACTACAGTTTTTACTGAGCTACAGCCTTCCCAGGGGTGTATTTCTAGGTGGGTGACATCAGCAGCTTTGCCAAAGTTGGGTATGTGAAAAGTAAGGGGTGCGAGTACCCTAAAAGCATTGCTCTCTACACAGTCAGACATGCACACATACACAAACAGTTGTCAGGTCGGGGGCTAGAACTCCTAACTAATTCCTTAATCACACTATGGCCATACAATGTTATGGGACGTGATATGGAGATTACTGAGCTACGACTGTCCCAGAGGTGTATTTCAAGTTGCATAACATCAGCAGCCTTGCCAAACGTGGGTCTTTGACTTGTAAGGGGTGTGAGTAGCCTAAAAAGCATTGCTCTCTACACAGTCAGTGACAGACAGACATGCACACATATCCACACACAGTCTCACACATGCACAGTTGCCATATCTGGGGTTTGACCTCCTACCTAACTACGTTATCACACTACAGCAGTATGCAGTTACAGCATGCGCTATGGAGATTGCTATGGAGATTACTGGGGGGGGTTCTAGGTGGGTGACATCAGCAGCCTTGCCAAAGTTGGGTTTGTGAATAGTAAGGAGTGTGAGTAGCCTAAATGGCATTGTTATCTACACAGTCAATGAGAGACAGACACACACGAACAGTGACCCACACACACACACAGTTGTCATGTCTGGGGTTAGAACTCCTATCTAACTAGTCTATAACACTATAGCAGTAGGCAGTTATGGGAAGCGCCACTGAGATTACTGGCCTACACCTCTCCCAAAGGTGTATTTCACACTGGATAACCTTAGCAGGCTTGTCAGGGTACCGCTATGGGGTGGCCAGTTTGTGCATAGCCCATACACCATTCATGTAGGGGTGACGCACCACAGGCGGCCACACATGGGGTCATATGTCACAGGTGCATGTATAGGGCAACTAGCTATGTCCTTGTACAGCCATGTTGTGCAGCTGGCATGTGGACCACATAGTCTGTGGTGCTAACAGGTACTGGTCACTAGTAATTGCAGTGTGTGACATTTGCACCTGATGTGTTTGGGGCCCTTTGGCTGTGTGCTGGGTGGGACAGGCATGGATGGCTCCTTGTCATGGTCACCCTCTTCCACACATCTATATCCATATCTACCTTTGGCTTATTATGGTGCGTTGTCCTTACATATATATCTGTATTCCTATCCACTGTGTGTGCAAGGCATGAGTGGTGCATACTGACATGTGTCTGCAGTAACAATTGCAACCACTGGATGCAATTGTTACTGCAGACACATGTCAGTAGTATCAATTGCAACTGCTGGATGTGTCTGGTCCACTGGTGTTTGCATACATGGCCTTCATGTGTTTAAGTGTGTGAGCATGTTCAGTATGACCTTTCAGTATGTTGATGATTGACATTGCCTTAATTTCTCTAAGTGTGTGAGCATGCCCAGTAAGGCTGTATGTTTTGCATGTGTGGAGCATGCCCGGTGGTTTGTACTGCACAGCTGACCTTTGTGTTGTACATCAACAGGTAGCATGTTGTGTCTGCTGGGTATCCACCGATCATTTGGCATTGAATGTTGCAACATGTCGGCACAGTGGGGGGAACACCTGACTATTTCTATGTTTCTACACAGGATTGGGGAGCCGCACCTGTTACTATATTTTTATGTGGGGTGGGGGGCACACCTGACAGTTGTACACATTTGCTAGGACTGTACTGGTATGTCCTGTAGTCCATTTCAGTCAGTAGTCATATCTATCGTGCTGGCTAAGCCATACCGGTGTACTACCATTCTTATCTTTTGATTGCATACACATTAGATTTTGACTTCCTAGCCATCACAACTGACATCCCACTACCTGGCCTGCTGTAGTTTGTCCGTGTAGGCCTGGGCGGGGGTTACCCATACCCCTCATTCAGAGGCCATAGTACGGCATTTGTTTGTGTTTGTCTACACCTGTCCTGCTGGCTGTTACTGTTGTTGGGTATGTGACCCCCCTCTCGTGACTGGCATGTGTGAGTCCCTTATCTTGTGGGTGTCCCAGTATTGCAGGTGGTGCTGCAGGGCTGCCTATGTCGGATGCACGTAGTACACTGCCTACTCATGGTTAGGCACAGGTAGTGTAATGTTTGGCATCCCTTTTACTGTATCTGAGAGTCTGAGTGAGGTGGTATTCCCTGGGTCCCTCCTGTGTCAGTGTATATGCTATGTGTTGCCTCTTTGCTAGGGCATACTGGGCATGCCTCCTTCTGCCTACTGGGGCAGGCTCAAGTTGTTCCAACTCCGAGTCACTCTGTACCTGTGTAGTCCTTGGCATTGGTGGGGGGCTATGTGGCCCTGCCCCTTGCTGCTCCTGCTGCAGCTGTTTCCACAGGATCATATTGTGTAGCATGGCACATACAATGACAATTTGGGTACATGTAGTTGGTGAGTACTGCAAGGCTCCACCAGTTGTGTCCAGGCAATGGAACAGTGACTTCAGCATCCCAAACACACATCCTATTATGATTCTTGTTTGTGCGTGTGCCTCATTATGGAGTTCTTGTTCAGGTGTGTGCACATTTCTGATGGGTGTCATCAGCCATTGCTCCTGTGCGTATCCAGCATCCCCCACTAGGTGACTGTGTGGGATGTACACATTGGCAAATTTCTGGTACAGCTGCGTCAGATGCCAGATGTGGGAATCATGATAACTTCCAGGGCAGCTAGCATACATGTTCAGTATTATGCCCTGGGAATCGCACATGACCTAGCAGTTGATGGAGGGGAAGCCCTTGTGGTTAATGTAGGCCCTACCCTGCTCACCGGGTGTTGCTTTGATGTGTATGTGCGTGCAGTCTATTGCACCCACTAACTCAGGGTATTCTGCTATTTGCTGGAAGAGATGCATACTGCTGGCCAACACCTCACGGGTGAAGGGGAAATATACATGCTCACTGACATGTGCTGCCATGGCATCTAGGAACTGGTGGAGTACCGTGGATGCTGATGCCTGTGAGATCCCCATCATATCCCCAGTTGGCCTTTGGAAGGTACCTGTAGCTAGTATTCTTAGGCCTACACATACCTTTGTTTCCACTGGGATGGGTTCCCCTCTGTTAGTTGTGTGTGTCAGGTGTGGTTGGCACAGCTCAACAATCTGCTGTAGGAGGTCCATGTCCACCCTATAGCACTCCACTATCTCCAACTCATGTAGACCTTGGTAGGTTACCCTGGGTCTGTACAGTCTTCTCCGTCACCTCACTGTGGGTTGGTCAGCAGCATTCCCATCCTCACCACCCTCAGCCTCTTCCACAAGTTATGATAGCTATTGCAGCCCCTAACATTTTGATGTTGTGAGTGTTAAAAGTTCCCTGCTTGTTTACACTGGTGGTGTAGGGTGTGGGAAAAACCAGAGGGGTAGGTGTTTGCATAGTTTAGTGGCATTCTGGGCTGGGCTGGTCTGCTGCCTGTGTAATTGGCTGGTTCCGATACGTTGCACCTGACAGCAAACCTAGTACCCCTTGATTAACTTCCTACTGCTGCTTTCCCTTCCCATTGCCCTTCTGTTTCATCCTGGGGGTGCACTGCACAATTGGTGCACTCCAATGTGCATACTGCTGCTATTTCCTGGGTTCACTTCCTTTATCTTCCTGTAGATCTCATTGCATGGCGCGCACACCCGCTTACACTTTGTCTTACGTGCTGGGCAGGTTTAGATATACCCCCTGGCTTTGCTGTACTAAGCTGGATGCAACCTCGATCCACAGGGCTCCAATCTGCTGACAGTATGCCTGACACTCCCACACATAATGTTGCCTACCTCCTAGTCTTGCACTCAGCTATTCATACTCATACACTGTTGGGACCTGCCTCACATGCTGGGGAAAACCGGGATTCACTATCCTTCCCCTCATTTACATAGAATTGCCTGCTAATGCATAGTTACATGTGTCACACTGTGCCTCCCCTCTTAGCAACCACTACTCACTGGCCAGGTTGTCTTTTGCCTGACATTGACTTACATGGTGGAATACTGATTTTAGTTAGACTGCTTTCTTTAGGTTTATTTTCTTATTTCCCACGATCCCATTTGCGCACCGTTGCCCTATGCTTCAATGGCCGTGATCGGTGGACATATCATAGAAGTTGTATTTTGTACATTTGGTATTGTTTGCAATGCCAATGGCCTTCCACTTGGCCATTGGCATGCTTCCTCAATGATATACAGCCTTTATTTGGAGCTGTCATAGCTCCATTTTGGAGTTTGCAGTACCGTACTCGGTTACTGAGTACATTTCTGCATATTATGCTAGTCCTGCACGCCATGATTCCTACTTCCTGGATGGCAGATTTACCTCATTTGCATGGTTTTCACCTGCAAATGGGGTGATTTGCATACAGGGCTGGGAACGTGCAGCACTAGTGCTAGAACGCTCGCACACGTCAAACGAGCACGTACGTGGATCGCTCGGCCGCCATATTGGCAAAATTTACTCTTACACTAATCATGCACACTGTGCAAGCCTTTGAGAATCCAGGGGTAAGACTGAAGTGCTCTAAAATGAGCAGTTTCCTGTGGACCAAGGTTTGATCTGCTTAGCCTTCCATTTGCCTACTGTGTGACTAAGTAAGTCATTTAACCAGGGATTGATCCAAAGCAGAATCAGAAAAAGATCCATCTGGATCAGTGCCCTACTCTGGTTAATAAATGTAAACAAATATCTTAGGAATAGTAACTACATCAGTTTTAGGATGGTTATGAAAATATGAATTATTAATGAACTCACAAAATAATCCTGGTTTTGACTTCAAGTCTCCTGCCAGGACTGGGAACCTCTATAATTTTTAAGGTGGAATTCATAAACATTGCCTGCAATTGCACTGGAATTGTTACTATAGGACAGCCCTGTATAAGTCTTAAATAGGACCTAACACCACAGAGTAGTGACATACCCTACTGTGTACCAGGATAAGTCATGGTGCACAGTAGCTATGCAAATGATCTTCACTTCACAAATGCTTAAAATGTAAATGATACAGTGGAGAGGTGACAGACTAGGAATACTGACCTTTCCAAATGCTTGACTAGCAGCACCAGTCTATCATTTATAGTAATGTCTGTGCAGCACAACAGCTCTGTACATCAAGATGCACTCTTCTTTACAATGCTGGAATAACAGAAAAGTCCAAGTACATAGACAATAGTGCCACATTTGTAAATGCTGTAACAGCAATATGTGGCATCCCACTTGCACAAGTGATGACAAGTCTCTCCTGCCAATGTGAGTGGAAGCTATTTAAGTAGAGGGAAATATCTGCAGTCTGCAATCAGACAGTTTTCGAAAAAGGTCTACGAATTCTACCCAGAAACCAACCAAATACACAGAAACACTAACATGATTCAAGGAAAACAAATCAGTAAAGCAAAAAAAAATAAATAGCACAAAACTAGGTAAAATAATTTAGTCTCTGCTCAGACCCACAATCAACAAACTCTGAAAATGCACTTGATTAGGGTAGAATTGGTTTGTTGTCTGTGGGTCTTTGTGGGGAATAAAAGATTGCACTTAATGCATGCACTGATTTGTTTTTCCTGGTTTTTGAATTGCACCTAGCTATGACCATGAACCACTTTGGAAGGTAATGCAACATCTTGTGACACCACAATTCTAGACAATTATCAACAGCACCCACAGCACTTTATAAACATAAAACGTGTTCTGGGCAATGCTGGCACCTGCAGCACAAACAAGAAAACAATCGCAACTAAGTAACCATATCAAACTGCATAGAAATGTGTACAAATTGTAATTTTTTGTAGTGAACTTCAACTGTCATAATATCCATGAATAAAGCACAATCATCTTTTCCTTTCAATATTTTAAATATTATATCTGGAGTAGGAGTTGAAGGTTATCTACAGATGTGAATCACTTGTTCAAATTACTTTGCTATGCCAAGAAATATAAAGGTTAAAACACAATGTTCTTTAATGTACCTTATGCCTACCTTCACAAATCAGTCAATTTAAGCCACAAGTCTAAACAAAAAAAACAAAACACGTTTGTAATATGGTAGGCCATGTACAAAGTTTAGCCATCGCAAAGATCAGGAATTATGCACTTATATTCTCATCCAAGATGGTGCACACCACCTGTGATGCACAGTATTGCATGGAGTGCCAGTCACTATAATGTGCCCTCTGGACTGTGGCATGGTGTCCCTTAATGAATCACATGTATGTTGAGGCCACATGCTCTGCCAGGTGTGCAAGGCACATTTATGTGACCACAACATGTTTATGAATCCAGTGGAAGAATTATACAAAATATTAAAAACTCAAAAAAGTACAAGGAAGTACTACTTGGAATGCCACTATACTGAAAAACAGCAAGGAGAATAAGTTAAAGATAAAATAAAAAGTTAAATGGATCAGTTCATGTACCTGGTTAGCGGATTCATTTTAAATTTATAAAAGACTGATGGCAGATGCTTCAAACAGAATGCATCCAACAGTACCTTCTACCTAGAATGTTAGTCAAACAAGCTTTCATCATTTTTGCCTCCCCCCCTTTTTTAATATAAATATCACACACTGAGGATCCACAAAAATTAAAAAAAACTGTCAGAGCTCTATTATGATAAATACTTATTACTTGCCTTATAAGGATTTTCATACGTAATTACATTGGGATGATAATTTGATCCTCTGCCATAATTAAGTGCACAGATATGATAAACCATAAAACTATACATTCATAGGATTTTAGGTTCAGAGCCATACAGAGCCTAAGTAGCCTTCAAGAACACTGACTGTCATTTTTGTGTGTTACTAGCTTACTAACCATACATATGTCAAGTATCAGTGGTGCAATGGGTAGCACACTTGCCTTTTGTGCAGAAATCTGTGGGTTCTATTCTCACACCAGGTAGATAGATTGTGACACTGCAGTACAGCATAAGGGGGTGCTGCACTCAAGTGTCCTGTACTTCAAATGATATATTAAACCAAGGTCACATCTGCTTTATCTGGAAGTAGTTCAAGTGGATATAAAAGATCCAACAGCACTTATGGAAAACAGAGGGGTCCTTTATTTAAAACAACATTATTTGCATATTTACTGGCACATTTATGTTTCTTACTATTTATCATTTTTCTTATAATATCCTCAATGTTATTCTTCCATAACTGACCACAACTCCTTCCACAATCTTTGTTTTTGTAATATATTTGCCAAAATCCATTTACCATTAAATAAAATTTAATTCAGTCTTTCATCATATTACATAAAATAAATTCTTATCTACCCTTCTCAAGTATTCTTTCATCTTATTTTTATGATAACAATACACAAGTTGTTTATTTACTTAATATTCTCAAAAATATTTCATACAACTTTTTCCAGAGTTTCACCCACTTTTACATTAAAAAAATATGTTACTTCTTCTTCCCCACAAAATAAACACACTCTTTCAACTTTCTTGTTATATGACATATTCCCCTTTACTGGTAACTTATTAATTACAAGTCTCTATAGGATATTCTGACACTCTACTATCTCGGTACACCACTTTTTCCTGACTTTAATGGCTTTAATCACTTAGGGCAAAGTTTTCCATGAATTTACATAAAAATAATGTTTCATCACATTATTATACAATATCCTTCAATCTTTCTCTGTATCATCAATTTTTATTTTCCATGTTAGTATTTTTTCTTGATAATTTTTAATGTCTTCATTTACATATTTTTGTCTCTTTCTTATTCTATTCATCTCCCAAAATTGTTTGCATTTATATTTAAACAATTCTCACTGTTTAATTCTCTTTCGCGTCCTCTACCCACTGTAATAATTTATACACATTTAAAGAAACAATCCCATTCCCCCTTTATCTTCTTTCATTTACAACACACCTCTTTATGCCGGATTTAATCTTGAACTCCATATGAAAGAAAACACAAACTGCACAATTTCCTTTTCATATTTTACTGGGATCAGAAACACTTGACATTTATGCTATTTTTCCCATTAATACCAAATTCACCTGATAAACTTTTTTCCTGAATGTTAATCTATGTGTCATCAACAACAGAAGATGTATTTCTTTAATTTATCAAACCCTCCCATTACAATGGGTCTACTTCACAATCCCGAAATTCCACATAACCGACTTTTAAAAAAATGAGACCACATCACCGAATGTTCAAAACATTGAAACTGCAGATACCTGACTTTCATATGCCCGACTGTGTAAGTCATCAACTGTATTCAATGCACAGCTCTAAACTTGTCCCTTAATATAGTATGCTGTATCTTTAAAAATGCGTACTTGGTACCAAACACAATTTAACAGACACCTTACAAGAAGCTCCAGCAATAACAGAAAATCAACTCAGAAAGTTATGAAAATATTAATAATATATAGTAAAATATACCATTTATAAACTAATATATAGTAAAATATACCATTTATAAACTATTATAAACAGCAGAAAGTATACATTTTCAATTCACCCGCCCACTAACTAAAACCCAAAACCCAAACAAAATCCCACTGAATATTCATGACGGTAAGTATAGCACTGACATGAATATTCAGTAGGAATTCTTAAATTCAATAACAACTAAATTCCAAATAAAACATTGACGCAAGGAGGGGTTGCACCCCCAAACCCCCTGCAAATTAAGTAGTGAAGTATACCAACTCAGAGATCGCACTATAGTGCGGTAATGAGAGGATTTCCTGTTCTGCTCACCTTGGACTGTCTGCATTTCAAACTTTCAGTGTTTGGAACGTCGGTAATGTGAACTTTCACTCATGTGAAACTTTGGTCTTCTGGTCTTGTTTTTTTTAAAAGTCGGTTAAATGGTATTTCGGTCTACTGAAGTAGACCCCTAACAACACACTTCATGCATATTTCTTTTCTCAGCCACCCATTCACTAAAACTCTCTCTCACCGTCATTCTGAAACTCTGGCAAACACACACTCCTAATTCTATTAACTTTGCCGTACTTCTCCATAACATCCCACATCATGTTCTGCTGTATCAACTGCTTTGCTAATATCACCTACCATAGGTTTTGCATTCTCTTTTACTTATCACATCATCCACAATTTCTCTCACAAGTAATAACAATTCTTGATATCCCTTGCCTTTTATACCATTATATACTTTTTCTATAATAGATTTCTCATCCTCCCTTCTATTCTTGTCTGCATTATTCCCATTAAAATAACAACCTGTATTATTTACTGTGATGCATTTCCCTTTTTTATTTTATTCTTCTCATCAAATACAATCTGTTATTTAGTGGGATGGAGTTCCAATTTTTTTCATTCTTTTCATCTTTCTTCCATATAAATTTTAATATCACACTACTTAATTCTTTATTAAAAAAACTTTCTTCAGACATTCATTCAGTACATTTATAGAATACTCCGTCTGACAATCCATTACTTTGTTGTACATTCCAGATCCTATACCACTGAGTCCTGATGCTGAATCAGCATTTACTTTAAGTCTTTCATTCAATTCACTTACAGTAACTTCTTTTTCCAGTTCTTCCTTAACTTATTCTGGAAGTTCCTTTACTTTCTATTCTCTTTTATTTTCCATCCTTATAATCTAATGCATATTTTCCACATGTTGTGCTACAATTGTCATTATTTGTTCATATGTTCTTTCACCTCTTCTTTTACATTTTTCATTTCTCTCATTATATTAATATCCTTCTGTACTATTTTACCCAATATGCAGATACCTCCCCCCTTCTCCCTTGTACATAAAAAATATCTCTGACTAAGAGTTTAAATACACAGGAAATATAAAAACAACACAAATGGAAAGGTTCAGGCATATAGAGGAAAACAATATTTAACAAGTCTCACTATATTTCCCTAACTGACTGAAGAATTACTGTTTCCTACTTACTTGCTAGATCAAGGCAAGATGAAGTGGGCGAGTGATCTTGTGGTCAGGTCCAAGACAGAGTGCAGAGTCTCTCTGTCACATCTCTCACTAATATATAAATATAATTTCAGTGCTGTCTATAGAATGACATTGCATCTGGTCACCTGATTCTGCAGTTCACACACTATCCTCTGACTAGAAGCTAAACCAGGATTTAGCACAGATGTGTCACAATGCACACCTAAGGTTTTGCTAAGGCATCTGGAGACTGTAAAACAATTCCAATACTTTCATCCTTCTTCAGAGACTAACCAGACATTCTCTGGCACCCCATGGTAACAATTAGCTCACCACTAAAAGATAATAAGAGCCCAGGCTTTTTCCAGACATAGCTTCTCTGGCTGCATTCAGGCATGTGAGATAAAATCTTTATGGCCTAAACAGAGTCATTTAATTTCTGGCTATTTTTCTTAAGGTAAGCTGAGCTGAGCTTAACCCCTTCCCCTCCAGCACCTTCTGTTAAAATATATACATTTCCTCAGTTACAACAGTACAGTTTGATATAAATGTATATTTCTTTTCTGTCCTGCAGTACCCACTGTTCATACATTGTTAACACAACCAAATTTACAAATACATTTTAACATAAGCATCTGTACAAATCAGTTTGATATCCAAATGACATAACATTTTCTTTACAAAACTCCAGCTAGTTATGCTGGCATATGTTACACATGTACTACCCTACTCTCTCTGGCATATCTGGCACTACCTTACATCATCACATTTACATCTTTCCCTTTCTAGTTTTGTCTTACCCTTAAATCACAATTACTGTTCCCTGTTATTATAATTTTCATCTTAATCACCACACAGTCTAATATTTGATGAAATAGATTATCGCTTTGTTAACAGGTTAGTGGCGATTTTATAAATTTTATCATGGAGTATTTGTAAGTAATGAGGGGCATGGTATTTCAGATGAACGGGAGGTCTTGCAGTTTTTTGTTTACATTTGTAACAGAGTTTTTTAGTTTACATTTGTAACAGAGTTTTTATTTCATTAATACAATGTATCAACCTCAATGTAATAATGAATTTATCAATAGTTCGAGGAATTATTCATGTTTTTAAATATTGTCCGTTCATCATGTGACATCAATTAATCACGAGATTCCAAATGGATGAACAGGGGAGGGGCACTGTTTGGTCTGTTTGGTTTCTGAAGACGTTGGAGTATGCTCTAACGAAAAGCATAGGTGTTAAACGGCTTAAATAAAAAAAAATTTATATTAGCAGTTTTTTCAGTATTGCGTTTGGATTTACAGCGTGGTTGGATTCTTTGACTGGGAAACGTTCTGTGAGCAGTTCATTCAAAATATATACATTTCCTCAGTCACAACAGTACAGTTTGATATAAACGCATATTTCGTTTCTGTCCTGCAGTACCCACTGCTCATACATTGTTAACACAACCAAATTTACAAATACATTTTAACATAAGCATCTGTACAAATCAGTTTGATATCCAAATGACATAACATTTTCTTTACAAAACTCCAGCTAGTTATGCTGGCATATGTTACACATGCACTACTCTACTACTACCTCACATCATCACATTTACATCTTTCCCTTTCTAGTTTTGTCTTACCCTTAAATCACAATTACTGTTCCCTGTTGTTATAATTTTCATCTTAATCACTACACAGTCTAATATTTGATTAAATAGATTCTCTTTCATTGTTAGTTATATATGCATACAATGCTATAATTCTATAACCATGTTCTATCCACTTCAGATCCACAACTGTTAATCTTCCCATCCTTACCAATGTTTACATCTAACATTTTCACTGCCTTTTTTTTTTTTTACACAACACAGTCACTTCAAAACAACGTTTACTTCTAAGTTTTGCATTCTATTTCCACTCCACAATTTTTCTGTTTGCAGTCTTTCTTCACTTGTCAGGAATTATATCCATATCACATTTAGCACACCATTCCAGCATTTCTAGCCTTCTTACATCATTAATGATAATGTTCACATTTACTAAAAGTACTTTAAAATCATTGCTTTACCTTCATTTTATTTTTAGTGGAATTATTTTTAAATTGTACTTTTCTTATTTTTACTCTTTCCCCTTTTGAATATTTTCCTGGGCTTATGTACAAATCATTGATTCTCAGAATCATATTTTTCAATCTGAAACTTCAAAAACATTCCTTGTGTCACTCCTTTCTCCTGACCTCTCTTGCTGCATGCAATTTCTCTTGTTTTCCTCCTCCATGCTTTTTCTTCTTCGATAGTTTCTTCTTCGCCTAGATAACCCTCTCACCAGTTTCTTTTTTGTCCTTCATCTTGTATATTGTTTTCCCTTTCCCCTTATTTAATTTATTTACTGTTGGCTCTTGACAATACGTCCAAAAGTCTTAATTTTTTTTTTTTTTTTTTTTTTACACAACCTGCATTCAGGCATGCACCTTGCTGTATATGTCCTTCCCTACAATGGTTTCATTATACCTTGTCACAATCATTAATTAAATGAGAAAGCCCCCACAAAAGAAACGTGACTTAGGCTGGCCAACATATTTTAATGCCGTCTATAACCAGCAACAAAAATAACACTTGGAAAGATTTTCACCATGTTTTTTTCTCCTTTCAAAAAAACTTTGACCTCCACCTTCCATTCTATAAAAGTTTCTCTCATCTCTAATTTTCACAAACTTTTAACAGTTTCACACAAACCCTGCATGCATTTTTAACACTCTCTTCTTCCAGTGCATCAGTTCTAAACTGCAAAATAACTTTTTTTAACATTTAAGTTACTATCAGAAACCAAATATTTATATGGATAAATATTTTTTGTTAGACAATTCAAGAAATGTTTTCACCAGTCTATGGTTTCAAATGGTAACAAAGGTTTCTGTCCCTATGTGTATAAAAGACTGAATTTCCTGAGCTTTAAAAGCAAGAACAGTTACCAGATTGTACCATATATATTACCTATTTATTATTTTTTATTCTCACAGATGGTCTTGTTTTCTTTTTAAAAACAGTTTTACTTACATTTTGCCATTTCTCAACATTTTGCCTGCTGTCAGTCTTGCATCAGTTCTAACTGCTGAATTTTCTGCTGCCACATCACATTTCCTGCTTCACATTACCATCCTCAGCACTTCAGAAAATGTTATCTGCCATCTCACCCCATGAAACGACAGAACATCATATACAAGGCCTCCTGATACGAGTTTATCTGCACCACTCAAACAGATTTGCTTACTTCATTCTCCACTGAGTGCTCATTTTTATCCACCACCACACAAGAAACCTTATCTGCATTCAGATGCCCCATATTAAACATGTTTTCCTCCAAACTCTCTAGAACTTTCATTGCTGCTGTAGGAGCCCTCTGGTGCCATCTAGCAGCTTCAAAGATAAGGGGATGTTCCCTGATGTCCTGGCCAATTTTCCTTTAATAGTATAAAACACTATCTCAAGTCTCCCCTGAGAAGAGGTCTCTAGCTTAGTGGGACTAATCCTGTTAACAAAGGATAGATAAATATATGAATAAAAATAAGTTTGTTCTTGAAATTGGTTAGTGAATTGTTATATTTACCATCAGGAAGTTTGTTACACAGTCTTTGCAGTTATGTAATCTAGCCACTCTTTTTGTTGATATTTATTAAGAGATGACCTGTCCTTGTATTTTCATCATGTGCTATTTGTTCTTGATACTGACTTTCAAACAAGACTGGTTAATGCAATACCTTCAAGGGAAGAGACAGAATCACCCATTCTTAAGCTATGTCACTGAAAGAAATTATTTCTAATTTTGCTTGGGATTGCAATGATTATATCTTCAGAGATGGCGGGGGTGGTAATGAAAAAGATGAGCTCTGCAGTGCTAATATCACCTAGCTTCACAGTGCTGTTGAAGCACAAGAGCAAACTAATGATTCAGAGACATGCATGAACTGTAGAGAGCAAACGTTTGTTCATTAGCAACTCATTGGCATATATCTGAATCAAACATCTAAGCCAGTGGTCCAACTGCTTTACTTCTATTCCCCTACCATACCACAGATTACTGCTGCACATACACCTACTCACACACAGACACACACACACTTGTAGTACGTACCTGCTGTAGTACTAAATGTCCCACTGCTACAACAGAAAGCAATGGGCGTACACCATAAAACAGCACATTCAGTTCTATCTGCTCTGCTCTAAACTAGTGTTGCAGAGAATGTTTCTGAATTGCTCTGCAGTGCTATTTTGATACTAGTGTAAGGCTCTGGGTAGAGATCATGGTTAATTTATTTTAGGCTTCCCCGTGGACTGCCTCATTTGCATGTGGCAGTATCCAGCAGACCACAGTAGTACTACAGATCTCTGTTATTGCTCTGAACAAACCTGCTGCATGTCAGCAAAAGTGACTTATTTAGACTTGGTAAAAGCTTTTGATCTAGTGTCCCATAAGGAGGTGTTAAATTCAGTGTTATATGCTGACATTAATAAATATATTATTAGGTCCTATGCCAGATGGCTACGATGGCTACAGGACAGGCGATGCCAAGGCAAAATTATGATTATTTCCTCTGATGAGAAGGTTGGAAATGTAAGTGTCAGCATTGTTCAATTCTTAGAGTTTTTATGCTCATTTTTCCAACTGGACTGAAAATTTGCTGCCGATAGCAAGTTGAAACAGATATTACTAAACTTGCTGCTTTCAATAAAAATACATTTTGCAATTCATCAAAGTATAAAGCACTTCATTAGGGCAATAATCATAAGCTTTATCCCTATCTGATGGTTAATTCCACTTTGCCTGAGAGTACCAACATAAAATATCTTGGTATGGTAAACATAACCACTTGAATTTTGATGTTAGTACTACAATTGTTAAAAAGAGCTGTTCAATAATGAGAGATGCATTTTGTACATTGTCTAGTAGGGACAACGATGGCCTGGTTCTTCTGGTTAAGTCAGTTGTGAGGCCACAGATCAAGTATTGTACTGCAATTCACATATATATCATCATACAAATAGGGGTTTGCATCCTGTCAAGCTTCTTTTTCACTTGGCAACTTTAGGCATCTATGGTGCATGAATAGGCTTTCTTGCCTAGCCTTATATTCCATTTGTCCTGGTCCACTTCAATAAAAGCACAACACCGAATGACATTTGATGACCTTTATTAAACTTCCATAAATATGATTGTTAACCAATAGTTATAGAACCAAAACATGACACAGATGATGATAATCTCCATGAAAGAAAACATAAAATAACAATAAGGGCAGCATAGCCAGTCACTCTTAATAAGCAGCATCCCCCACTTGCTCACTTATCTTTGCACTAACAAGGCAGCATTACCCTGCTCACCTTCAATTTATTGAATTACACCACCATCTAAATAAGCAGCTCTGCTAGCTTATTAACTTATCCAACATAGCAACCACTCACTTTCCTTTCCCAATTATTGAATTGGACATCCAACAGCAGAGGAGGAACAGAAGAGGGCAAGCCTGCCCCTCTTCTCTGCCCACCAGCCTGAAGAGGCTGTTCCCCCTCTCACTATTAACCTTATAAAGCCAATCATTCAGTGCATCCAATCTTGCCTAAACAATTGTATCCATGCCATCACCTCACAAATCCCCATCACCTAAATAACACAATGATTCAGTTACCTAAACAGCTAAAAGCAAAGCACTGATCCCTCTCCAAATGCTAAAATAACAACCACAAACTCATAACCTATCATACCCATACTCACTTATCCAACTACCATACCAATAAAAGTCTGTAATGCCTCTCTGGTCATTATCAGCCAAGTAAACAACCAAACACTGCCACTTAAAACCATGCAGAGGCAATTGCATACCCTCATGTCAGATTGCAACCCCATTATACTGCCCAATGAAGTAATAACCACATAAAATCTCTTTTCAAATTCCATTTAATAGCAATCTTGCCATCACACCAACTACCTATTATAAACAAATAGGACCTTTCCAACCACCATCATGGCCTTCCGCAGTACAGACCCAACTTTCATAAATAATAAAACCAAGAAAAGCAGAACCACCAAACACAAAGTACCCCAAAACTTGAAAACACCCAATGCATCAGGTCAAATAAAGTCAGTGACATGCCATCACTGTCCAGAATGTAGAAAATGAACCCAACCCTATCTCCCATGAAACTGCAGTAACTCAAAGCTAAATCATCCTACACCAAACACCCCACCTAGCTCACCAGCCTGAGCCAACTTACCCAATGTAACCAGCTAACACCGTACTCCTGATGGCTGCAACACAGTTTGACCAAAATAATCCCCCATACCATAAAATGAACTTATAAATCAGCCCCATAATCCTACTGCAATCGTGTAGTCCTTCTACCTGCCACCTGCTATGTCCCAACTCACCAATACCTCTCCTTCAGCAGTAAACCATTATTTGGTACACTCCCATGGTAATCCACCTACCTGATCCATTCCAAAGAAAACCCCAGCTGCCAGTACAGTGTGAAATTCAATCCTGCTGCTCCCCACACAAGATCAGTAAAACAGGACATTACCTTGTGGCTGCAGGAAGGAAAAGCCCCAAACAATTCCATATTCAACTGGAAAAAAAAAACAGACCCCTTACATACTGCTCCAACAACTGACACATCCCTCAGCTTCTGTTGAGTCCACATTACTTCAGCCCACAAAGAAATGCTCACTCTGCACATTCACATCTGCGACCTCAGTGTGATCTGTAAAAGAAAAAACTGTTAATACTCCACACACGCATAAACCACTTCTTAATGGCATTATGTACCTTTCATCAACTGCATAAAATGCACCCTCTGCCAAATGCAAAACCCCAATAAAACTTAGGATGTCTTAATAAAGTTCTCCATAAAGTTTCTTCTCACCTCCCATATTAACAATACCACTAATATCCATGCAAAATAAAACAAAATCATTTTATTAAAAGACCTATTCTATGAATAAAATTTTACACTCCGCAACCATCCTATGACTTCTCTACAAAATTGTTAACCAGTAATTAAACCATCCATAGTCATGCAAATGCAGTTGATTACAAAACCTAGGTGCAAATTCCCTCCAACAGCTCCACCTATATCCCTTGCCGAGCACTAAGCCCACTGCCACTAAAACCTTGCAGAGACAAATGCATACCATCATGCCACATTGCAACCCCATTTTACCATCCAATGAATGTAATAACTAAATGAAATCTCTCTAAAGTCAATGCAATAACAATCCACACCAACTATCCATTATAAACAAAATGTTATACAAAGCCATCATGGCATTTAGCAGCCCAACCACCTCAATCCCTACAAGTTCAATGACAACATTTAGCATTGTCAGATACCTACCCTATTAATCAACTGCCCAGCCACTACACCCCCCCCCCTTTATTGTCTATATTTTATCTGTCAGATATGATAACCCCAAATTTAAAGAAGTGACTAAATAATATGCTTAAATCTGCCTTCCTGTTCATCATCTGCTTTACTAACATTAGCCCCCCACACACACACACACATTACCCTTGCAGGGGCAATATGGAAAATTGTTGTGCTTAGAAAGTGGTGAAGAAAAAGAGAAGCACTCCATCCTTAATTAACTATGGGAGTTTCACCTTGCTTCTGTACGGCAAAGCAATCGCACTACCACCTTCCTTATCTCCAGCTTTAAACTTGCTAACCGATCTGGAGACTCTGCAGCAAAGTCCCACATGTGAGCGATACCTCTCCCCTCTTAGAGCAAAACATCTGGACAAAGCCATAAATAACAACTGGCAAAGGCCCAAAACTATATACATATTTTTCCCCCACTCCCGTCACTCTCTCTATTTCTTCTTCTCTTTCTTTAGCCACCCATTTAAACTAGTGGTATCCCAACTTATAGGTAATCCAACCAGTACTCTAATAGCATCAGTTTCTAATTGTCAACTCTACTGACTAGCCAGTAAAATGCCACATAACCCCAATATTTAACCAGCGAGTGATAAACCACTCTTATCCTATATATATTCATCAGCTTCACCATCCTCCGTCTCCCGTAAACCACTCATCCCAAGGCTGCTCTACTGTCCCCGTCCTAGCAGAAACCATGCAGCACACCACAAACCTTAGCCTAAGAGGTCCCCAAATTTATAGAGAAAGCAAATTTATATACTCATCTCCCAAGAAGTTGCAGGCGTGGGCATAGTCACCCATATGAAAACCCACAAATTCCATGGTGCAATGTAAATTATTTAAATCATGCAGCCCACATTTTCTTTTCTCCCCCAGTATAATATATGGCTATATAAAGCTTTAAAATGTATTATATATATTGCAACATTATGGCTGTAGAGAATTTCTCCCCCAGTATAATAAATGGCTATATAAAGCTTTAAAATGTATTATATATATATTGCAATGTTATGGCTGTAGAGAATACAGCTTTTAAGGCAATGTGCCGAAACCAAAGGGTGTGTGTGGGTCTGCAGAGTACAATCCATCTTGTGGGCAAATCTCTTAAAATTTTCCCTTGACTATTAATAAAATACAGTATGACGTACTGTAATTAGTGTTGCCACAGCCCCTCAGTCTGCCAGGTTGCCTTAAGTACCAAGCAAGCATGTTCCGTGGAAGGAAAAAAAAATTGACAACTACACAACTAACCGGTAGTATATAATTAACATATAAACTTGAAAGAATCACCACCATAGCTAAATGAGAGAGCCATCCATCCATACCGGATAAAAAGGGAGCATTTATATGCCCTCCAGCAGGGCCCATCAATAGATTGGCTGATCTTCCAAGACTGAATTTAACATTGGGATCCTCCATGGAAGTCTTATATTAAGACAACCTCAACCTATTTCAACATAGCAAATACTCCTGAATACCAAAGGATAAAAGAAAAAAGCACCACTTACACGCACCGCATGCATGTGAGGCCATAAGCCAATATCCCCAGTCCTCTAATAGTTCACAAACATGCAGACAACATCAAGGAAACCACCAGTCATGTGAAATACATGCAATGAAGAGCTATGCCAGGTGCCGCTGACAAATAGAAACCTCCTTTAAAACATATGCCCAACTGTCCCGTCATGCACTCCCTAAACCCCAACAAGCCACAAAATGGTCAACAGATTTCTAAACCTTGATTTTATTGGCCACCTGTCACTCAGCCCAAAGGGACCCATCACAACTCCCTCCTACAGCAGATCGAGAACTGTACTATAAGTCAGATTACTGCAGTCTCTTCTTAAAATGAGTAGTGACCAGAATCACCATGCACAAAGCTGAGCATTCTATGGCCAGCCAAGAGACCTGTGAGGATTTTCATCATCATCTCAAAACAAACCACATTCCTGACTCTTCTCCCAATCTGTGAGAAGCCCCACAGTTCAGAAGCACCACACATGCATGGTGACAGCTGGTGCTCTACCTTGCTCAAAGCCCATGGGGGGACCTGCTTGCAGCCCAAGCTGCAAGGAACAAAGCAAACAACTGCCCGCACCCCGTGAAGTATTTAGTGCACACTTAAGCACTGTAATGGATCATCAATGCATACTATAAGTTAAGCTCAAGCAGCACCAGTGAACAAGTACTATTATAAATCATATCAACCAACTATAAATTAACCTGGCTGATTGGAATGGAGAATTAGAAACAACTACTCTCACCAACTTTTCTTCTAACACATGTGTTACTCC
This sequence comes from Protopterus annectens, assembly GCF_019279795.1. Taxonomy (NCBI): domain Eukaryota; kingdom Metazoa; phylum Chordata; order Ceratodontiformes; family Protopteridae; genus Protopterus; species Protopterus annectens. The sequence continues at coordinate 882,328,531 of NC_056743.1, read as the reverse complement.
ACCCCTGTCTAAAACATGGGTCAGTTATCAAAAATCAGAATTACAGCCTTTCCTTTTATTCTCAATCTGAATTGATGTCTTTGAAAGCCATGCTAACGTTGGAGCAATACTCATTCCACCATGACATAATGGCAGACACCAAAACAGTAGCAGTTTATAACAGACCCAAAGTCTGAGCAAGAACTAACAAGCCCTACACAGGGCACGTTGACAAGAAACTAACTTAATAATAATTAGTATAGCATGTTATAGACAAGCCACAATAAGCGCTAAGCAGAGCATGTAACACCTCACACAGACTGCAGCCTCCATTATTTGGCAAGCTTACACTCTGAGCAATCACACGATTGGTCAGAAACCCACAGATTTTATGAGGAACACTCACATCTGAGCAAAGCGTTAAGTCACATTAAAACCTCTCTGAAACTAAAACTTCAATCCTGTAAATAATCTTAACGGTCAAAAAATGAGCGACTACAGTGGCAGTCTAAGTTGCACAGTAACAATTCAAGCCATCATCCCCTGCTGTTCTCGTCTCGCATAAGAAAGACTTCAGAGAGCATTGTTTCCTTTCCTTTTTTTTTTTTTTTTTTTTTTTAAAACTATGTCATTGTTTGGACCATAGAGCGTAGTCATACACTACTAGCGACACACAACTAGGGGGATATGTTAATCATACAACAGATTCCATGGACTATACTGATGAAAATATTAGAAAACGTACCATAATTACCAAATTATAAGCGATGTTACCATTAATTAAATACCATGATATGGTAAAGCGAAGCAATGTCAATCATGTTTCTAATATTCTACCCACAGTACAAAACAGCACTGCATTGCCGGTAACAGAAGTTGCAGCCATTCTTGAATTAAAAAGTAAAGAGCTTTACTGTCCTACCATTGCAACAACTCAATATGATGATACACTAAGGGTGCAACTATAAACTTCTCAAAGCACCACCCTCCATTCCTTTCCTTGCCCAAAACCAGGCCATTGAAAACATGTCGCCCAGAGGAAACAGGCCTATGGGGAAAAAACATACAACCAAGCCCAGATTCCCTCCAGCATAAACACCCTTTACCCATACCAATCTTCTCCAAAAAAATAAATAAATAAATTATATTTCTAATAATGTATTGCTGTATATACAGACCACCTGTCTCCACCAACACCCAGAACCCCTACCTTTCTCCCAGCATATCTACAGGTCGTCACGGGCGTACTTTGCTTTAGCAAGTTCACACCAAAAATGTGACTTCTACCTCAATTACACTTGACAAAACCCTCTAGGCCCCTCCCTATCCTTACCTTACCTTATTTCCTCCTAAACATCCCTCCATCCCATTTAACCCTATCCTCCCCTTAGTCTCTTAATTCCTGCTTAACTATGTGCCTATCCCCACTTGAAGATGTCCCAGGACAAAATGGTCTGTTCCAAACCTCATTTCTTATAGGTTAGAAGTAGCAACTGAAAAAATTATGGACTCGGCTGGGAGTTCAGTTAATAGGATAAAACACAAAAACAATACTTTGAGAAGTTTAAACTGCAAAATACAGCACCTAGTAGTACCAGAGATATTTCACATTAAAACAATCTATGTAAAAGCTTTAATGAATATTGCCAGAAATTCTGTTGAAGGTAGCTTGAAATATAGCTTGAAGAAAAACACCAGTCTTCTTGTTTTTTCAGTATCTTTATTTCGGTTCTGAGTAGAGCAAGGCAGGTGATCGCTGAGATAGGTAAAAACAGCAATTGTACACTCCATTATATATACATACTACAGATAATTATTATTCATTAGTTGTGAAGTCACTAACCCAGCCAGTGGGGATGCACAAGCCAGTGCATTTCTTTGTGCTGGTCCCAAGCCCGGATAAATGGGGAGGGTTGTGTCAGGAAGGGCATCCAGCATAAAACATGTGCCAAATGAGATATGTGGAAACCAATACAGATTTACATACCGGATAGGTCGAGGCCTGGGTTAACAATGACCGCCACCAGTACTGTTAGCCGACAGGGTGCTGGCAGAAATTGGGCTACTGTTGGCCAAAGGAGGAGAAGGAGAAGAAGAGGGGGAAGACATGCCCGAATGCAGGAAGAGAGGAGAAAGGTTAGGAGTGTGGTAGTGAGGGTAGGAACTTTGAATGCTGGCAGCATGACTGGTATAGGGAGAGAGCTAGCTGATATGATGGACAGAAGGAAGGTTTATTTATTGTGTGTACAAGAGACCAGGTGGAAGGGAAGTAAGGCCAGGTGTATTGGAGGTGGGTTCAAATTGTTCTATCATGGTGTGGATGGGAGGAGAAATGGCGTAGGGGTTATCCTGAAGGAACGGTATACCAAGAGTGTTTTGGAGGTGAAAAGAGCATCGGATAGAGTGATGTTTATGAAGCTGGAAATTGATGGTGTAATGATGAATGTTGTTAGTGCATATGCTCCGCAAGTTGGGTGTGCAATGGATTAGAAAGAAAAATTTTGGAGCGAGTTGGATGAAGTGGTGATGACTGTACACAAGGGTGAGAGAGTGGTGATCTGAGCAGATTTCAATGGTCATGTTGGTGAAGGGAACAGAGGGGATGAGGAAGTGATTGGTAGGTATGGTGTTAAGGAAAGGAATGCAGAAGGTCAGATGGTAGTGGATTTTTCAAAAAGGATGGACATGGCTATGGTGAATATGTATTTTAACAAGAGGGAGGAGCATAGGGTGACATACAAGAGTGGAGGGAGATGCACACAGGTGGATTATATTCTATGCTGGAGGGCCAGTTTGAAGGAGATTGGAGACTGTAAAGTGGTGACGGGGGAAAGTGCAGTTAGGCTGCATAGAACGGTGGTCTGTAGAATGACACTGATGATCAAGAAGAGGAAGAGGAGTGTGATGGCAGCACAAAGGATCAAATGGTGGAAATTGAAAAAGGGTGATTGTGAGGTGGAATTCAGGGAACAGTTAAGACAGGCACTGGGTGGCAGTGAAGTGTTACCGAATAGCTGGGTAACTACAGCAGAGCTAGTAAGGGAGACTGCTAGAAAGGTGCTTGGTGTGACATCTGGACAGAGGAAGGAGGACAAGAAGACCTGATGGTGGAATGAGGAAGTACAGGAGAGTATATGGAGAAATAGGTTGGCGAAGAAGAAGTGGGATTGTCAGAGAGATGTAGAAAGCAGACAGGAGTATAAAAAGATGAGGTGCATGGTAAAGAGAAAAGTGGCAAAGGCAAAGGATAAGGCATATAGAGAGTTGTATGAAAGGTTGGACACTAAGGAGGGAGAAAAGGACCTGTATCGATTGGCTAGACAGAGGGACCGAGCTAGTAAAGATGTGCAGCAGGTAAGGGTGATAAAGGATAATGAGGGAAACATACTCACACACGAGGAGAGTGTGCTGAGCAGATGGAAAGAGTACTTTGAGGGGCTGATGAATGAGAGAGAGAGAAGACTGGATGATGTGGGGATAGTGAATCAGGAAGTGCAATGGATTAGCAAGGCGGAAGTAAGGATAACTATGAAGAGGATGAAGAATGGAAAGGCTGTTGGTCCAGATGACCTACCTGTGGAAGCTTGGAAGTGTTTAGGAGAAATGGCAGTGGAATTTTTAACCAGATTGTTTAATGAAATCTTGGAAAGTGAGAGGATGCCTGAGGAGTGGAGAAAAACTGTTTTGGTACCAATTTTTAAGAATAAGGGTGATGTGCAGAGTTGTAGTAACTACATTGGGATAAAACTGATCAGTCACAGCATGAAATTATGGGAAAGAGTAGTGGAAGCTAGGTTAAGAAGGGAAGTGATGATTAGTGATCAGCAGTATGGTTTCATGCCAGGAAAGAGCACTACAGATGCGATGTTTGCTCTGAGAGTGTTGATGGAGAAGTACAGAGAAGGTCAGAAGGAGTTGCATTGTGTCTTTGTGGACTTAGAGAAAGCGTATGACAGGGTGCCTAGAGAGGAGTTGTGGTATTGTATGAAGAAGTCGGGAGTGGCAGAGAAGTATGTAAGAGTGGTACATGATATGTACAAGGGTAGTGTGACAGCGGTGAGATCTGCAGTGGGAGTGACAGATGCATTTAAGGTGGAGGTGGGAGTACATCAAGGTTCAGCTCTGAGCCCTTTCTTATTTGCACTAGTGATGGACAGGTTGACAGACGAGATCAGACAAGAGTCCCCGTGGACTATGATGTTTGCAGATGACATTGTGATATGTAGTGAGAGTAGGGAACAGGTTAAGGAGACCCTGGAGAGGTGGAGATATGCTCTAGAGAGGAGAGGAATGAAGGTCAGCCAGACTAAGATGGAATATATGTGTGTGAATGAAAGGGAGGGTAGACGAATGGTGAGGATGCAGGGAGTAGAGTGGGTAAAGGTGGATGGTGAGGATGCAGGGAGTAGAGTGGGTAAAGGTGGATGAGTTTAAATACTTGGGATCAACAGTTCAGAGTAATGGTGAGTGTGGAAGAGAGTTAAAGAAGAGAGTACAGGCAGGGTGGAATTGGTGGGGAAGTGTGTCAAGAGTGATTTGTGATGGACGAGTACCAGTAAGAGTGAAAGGGAAGGTCTACAAAAGGGTAGTGAGACCAGCTATGTTATATGGGTTGGAAACAGTAGCAATGACAAAAAGGCAGGGGTCAGGGTCAGCCTAGGTTGGACAGTTTGGAGACAAAGCTAGAGAGGCAAGATTGCGTTGGTTTGGACATGTGCTGAGAAGGGATGCTGGGTACAGTGGGAAAAGGATGCTAAGGATGAAGCTGCCAGTTAAGAGGAAAAGAAGAAGGCCTAAGATAAGGTTTATGGATGTGGCTAGAGAGGACATGCAGGTGGTTGGTGTGACAGAGCAAGATGCAGAGGACAGGAAGAAATGGAAACAGGTGATCCGCAGTGGCGACCCCTAACTGGGAAAAGATGAAAGAAGAAGAAGAAGTTGTGAAGTCACTAACACTGTCAAACCAATATAGTGGGAGTGGGTGGGATTGGTAATTAGATCCCCATTCACTGATCATTTATGCTTAGTCATGCTGAATAAGAAAAAGAAGTCATGAACCATCCATACATACAGGATCCCTTGTTTGCTGATTAGAATCATTGTAATTAGTTAAATAAAAATGGTAATTCTACAAACCTTGAAAAAATGTGAGTATTTATTACATGAATAAAATGCTAAGAATAACATGTGAAGGGGGTGGGAGAGACAAAAATCTAAATGAGTTTTCACTGGCTTTAAAGCTAGTATTTATTTTGTTTAATTTAGTGTAAGAGCCCCATGATTATTGAAACATATATTCCATAAGAATTAATTATCTAGCCGAGTCTTGACACAGCTGTGAGGCGAAAGAGCTGAGGGGTGATATGTAAGGAGTGGTAGGGAATAGCAATCCAAATATGAAATGCCAAATTAAGGTGGATAACAAACCAGGGGCAGCAAGTAGTGGAGGAATAATAAACAGAAAGTATGTAACAAAACTGTGTCGAGAACGAGCGTATTAACAAAAGAATCACAGTACCAGAATAATAATCTTATTAAAAGACATAAATGGATGACCTATAATAGGGAGTACTCCCTAGCACTTGAGAGCTAGGAGAGTAGAAGGCCAGGAGCAGTTGCTTTTGGTACAGCGCTTTCGAATGAGCTTCATCATACCTGCTTGCTAATGTATTTGAAAATTAATCTAAAAATATTTTAAAACTCAAGGGGGGAACATAGGTGTGTGTTTATGTGTGTGTGTATATATATATATATATATATATATATATATATATATATATATATATATATATATAGAAAACCTAAACTCAAATAATCCTGTTCTACAATGAACTGACCCAAAGTTGGCTAAATTCAAAAAACAGAAAACACAAAAAACAATATAAAGATAATTATGAAGATGGCCGATTGCAAATTAAAAATAATAGCAATATGACCTTTACGAAATAATGAAAAAAGAGAAAAGCTAGTATAAGAGCCAGAATTCAAACTTCTAAGTTCTTTAGTGTTTTTTTGGTATAGTGATAGTCCTAGGTCAGTAGTAAGCATGGAGGAATAACTTTCTAAGGTTGAGGACACTGTTAATAGAGATGATAGTGTTCAGGCCAGGGAGTTTAGTCACTTCAAGCCTTAGTTGTCAAATGAGTTCTTTCTTTTCTAGGTGATCATTGTAGTCTTCATGGAATTCAATGTCCTCAAGTTGTTCCAAAACATGGAAGTAGAAAAAGTCATGTCCCAGGGTGGAGATGTAGTATTTAGTGAGGGCATTCGTGGGCCTTTTTTTACTTCATATCAGTCAGGTGTCTTGCGATGCACGTTTTCAGTTTGGTAATTCTTCCCCAATATAAAAGGCATTCCATTTTGCACATTGTGCTCTGTAAATATCACCTTTAGTGTTACAGTTGCTGTAGTTTCTTATAGGTTAAGCAAGACTGACTTGATTCTCATTTTTAAGTGTTTTGAATGCAAAGTCTTGTCTTCAAAGAAAGGAATGTTGTTTAATTCTCACACTTCAGAAAGTATAAATAATATTTAAGTGGCATTAACATTCTTCAATACTTTACTGAAAATGAGTAGCTTTTAATGCAGGACTGGAAGACTGTGTACTCCCTCTTTATTAAAGGATCCTGATACCTGCCAGACTTGAAAACAAATCCTTAATCATCTAGTTTAGCAACAAAGTATTTTACACACACTTTTTTGGTTACAGATTCCTAGGCAGTCATAGGTTAGGCTTTTAACAAGTCAAACATTGGATATTATATGCTTCTGAATAACAATCCCGTAGGGTGACGTTTTCTAAGCAGATGCAAACTTTTTTTTTTTGGCTTTTAAAACTTACATACTTTGTCCGTGAATACATTAGACATTGTTTTAGGATCTGTGCACACAGTGTCAGTAAGTTGCATTCATTGTTTAGTTTTCTAATATAAATGTAGAAAGCCTCAGTCTCTCCTCAACTTTAGAGACTAGACCAGTTTAATAGCCTTCGGTTTCTTACGGACATGGAGATTCATATGAGTTATGTTTAGCCCACATGTTCATTCAGAGTTTAGATGCCATTTGTTAGCTTATTAAGGTTATTTGTTAATGGGTTTGTCTTTCAATTTATATACTTGTGATATATGAATATAATATTTTTATGCACAAGCTAATGATGTTGAAAAAGCCTGTTGTCTCTTCCTCAGCTGTTTTGGAGAAGGTCGTGGTGGTAAGAGCAGATACCCAATCTGTTTTAAAAGGGTTTGATAGACTATGCTGTACTGTCTGTTTGAGATATCCAAAATGTTTTTATTGTCTGTTTTTAAAATAAAGCATGCAGTTTCATCTTAGGAGTTAGGAAAAGGTGCGACTTTAGCAAGGATGCACAGGGACCAACATTTGTTCATAGGCTATTAAACAAGTGACTGGATATTGTTGCCCCTATTTACAAATTCAAGCCGGAACCAATGAATATCCCACTATTTGGTGGTACATAGTTAAAGTTCTTGAATTGAGTTTCAGTAACCCTGCAGACTTGCATCCGTTGGGTAAGCTCCGGACATTAATGCCACCCTCACTTCTGTATATTTGGTCTAAACAAAACTGGATCTTACTGAATTTCTGAAAGTATAAAAAGATGCTGCATTCATGAAAGAAACATTGTTCAGTGCATGCATTGCCATGGAGACAGGTGCAGCCTGTTGAGTGCAAAGCAGCTTGCTGAGTTGTGAGTTTTATCCCAGGCAGGTAAGTGCTAAATTCCCTGTATTTGGCATCAAGTTCTTAGCCACTGGACTAAACATTAGAATTTTGTATTTCTAGTTTATCGCTATTTGGCTGAGTGCAGAATCTTGCAAAGCAAATACACTTTTCCAGAATATAAGGAAACAGAAGGCCCTGCCATATCCTGCTATCCATCAAAATTAGATGATCTCCTAATGAATGATTGCCATGTCAAATCTGTGGTGCAGACTTTTTATGCTATTCGTGACATCGATATTTTTTAGCCACTGGCAAGCAGGCAACAGACATGCCTTAGATAAAATCACAATTCTGATATTATTTCAATCAAAGAGTCACAGATTTAAAAAAACATTTTGAGAGTCTTCAAGTTGTTGTATGCTCTCTGTGGGGATACAAAGTTGGTTTGTTTTTGGCGTTTATACCAGACACCAAATTATGTTTATACTAAAAATAGTAACTACAAGTATATATTACTGTGAGAAGAGACAGGTATGTGTGTTGGGGGGAAAGGGGGTGCTCACTGCAGTCTATATGATTTGGGATCAAGACTATGAGCGAGGGAGAGAGACAGACACACACACACAAAAACTTTTTTTTTTGAAAGACTGGTTGCATAGCAATGTGCTGGCTTATCATTACATGCAAATTTATAGATTTGCTTGCCTGTTGGCAGTCTTGCATCCAGCTGTTCAATAATGTGCTATATATCTATACATTTTGTTTTATTGAATCAGGTAGTAGTACATTTTCTTGCATAAAATAGTTTATACATTGCCTTTAATATTCATCTTCTGTGTGGTTCTTGAAGTGTAGATGTCTAGTGCTTGCATGTATAAAGCTGGTAATCTCAAATGCTAAGGCCTGATGTGACTAGAGGAACTGGTTTTTGGGACTTTTTATGTCAACTGTTGAGTATATGAAACCATTTCACACATAGCTAATATTTTGTTTTAATCTGGGAAGGACAATAATATGATATTTTTAGAAAATAAATCGGCTAATATTGTTCTACTATCCTATGAAATGTTCAACTACTAGATGCAGCACACAAAACTACTTTAATTTTATGCACCATAACTGCATGGTATTCTGTGTATGTATGTTTCATACTGGTTGCATTTAGTTTGGTTTTATGCCTCTATCTTTGGAACACAAGAGAAGCAACTCTAAGAGACGTTATACTTACAAATATGATAGAACCGTAAATGATAAGATGGGGAAATCAGACTTACTCAAAGCAGTATGTTCTGTCAACTATCAGAAAATACCTTAAACTTCAACAAAACTCAGTTACCAGCTCCACAGCAGAATTCACAGCACTTAATTTCCCTCAGTCTTCACAAACAGAAACAAAAGGTTTGCCTTCTGCTGTAACCTAGGTTCTGACAAAATAAAATCTTTAACTAAAATAACAAATCAGTAAATCAAAAGAAAATAAGACAACTTACACCCATGGCAGCTGCGAAATTCCTCCAAATGACATGCCTTTTGCAGATAGCAAATGTCACTGGTTATAAAAGTTATACTCCCTTTTTTATTACAGCATCTGAGTCTGTCACACTTTTCAGAATCTTACAGAGATGCATCTTATTTGGTTTATCACCAGATCGGGGAATATGATAGCTTCATTCACATTTGTTTAGTTGATGCTTTAATCATTTACATGACTTTTAGTTCTAATCGGTTTTCTAAACAGAATCAGAGACCACAATTAACACACTAGTGGATAACATTCAAAATAATGGGGTTTGTAGACATTATAGCCATTTTAGAAGTATCTTGTTACTTCTTAACCTACAGGACTTCATGTCAGAAGATACTATAACCAACATGTTCAAGAAAATAATTCAGGAATGCCACAGGCTTTGAAAATGTTTCCTTAAGCAGCTTGAAAGTTATATATATTTTTCAATATTTGTCTGACTAAATAGCATTTTGCCTATATTGTACTTTATGGACTATATTTACCAAATTTCTATTTAAAACATTTCTGCTTATCAAACCTTCAACTATTACTTCTGCTATATGCATTATTAGACATATTGGGGTAACACTAAAGCTGAGTACCATAAAGAAGCTGCAAGCGGGCCTTAGTTCTGCATGCTATCCCTTAATGTGTCATGAGCCAGGCTTTTTATATTATTGATCAAGAACATGTTCAAATTCCTGTTCTGTTTCTGATATCAGAGTATTCACAATATTTTAAAAGCAACTTGTAGTTCTATAATGAGCCATCACAAATATGTCTTGTGCTATAACTTGAAACTATTCCTTATCTGCTCTTCTCAACAGAAGTTTGGTTCTGTTTTAAATGACCTGTAGCTCTCTTCTTTGATGCTATTAGCAGAGAAAGGCATTTTGTCTTACAGCCTTACAGTTTCTACTGTATGAAAGAGATGGTAATTAGGAAACATGCCTTAAATAGGCGAGTCCCATACTTTGAATTTATATATCATGTTCTTCCAATTTGAGGTTTGAAGTGAAAAACAAAGTAATCACCATCTGACTCACCCGTCTTATTAGTACTTTGGTTAATGACACACTGCTACTTTGATTCAGACATATGCTGTTCCATATGTTTAACTGTTTCATGAGACCCTTTTATTTATTTTCAGCTAATATCTTATTTCCTTTACATAACGTGATATCCATGAATAACAAATATATATATATATATATATATATATATATATATATATATATATATATATATATATATCACACACCCCCACCCACCCACCGCATATGAACATGCATGGTAACATTCCTAGAACACGTAAAAGTATATGCGTATTTTTGTTATAAATAACTTGGTTCTAGGAATGTGGTACAACTAAATTAGTAATAAAGCAGTTGTTCACAATAAAAATAAGTAGGAGTAAAAATCAGTACAAATGCAATGCTATTCATATGTTCCTACAGAAGCTACTGTTTAAGCTGACGGCAAATGTACATTTAAAGGAAACTTTACATGAAAGGCCAAATTTAGTCAGATCTGATTCATTTTTGCTTTGCATCTTAATATACCTGTCAACACACACACACACACACACACACACACACACACACACACACACACACACACACACACACACACCTATTTAAAATACAGACATTTCTTCCCCTGAAAACCTTGTGTATTTCTTTAATCATTTCCTCTGCCTCAAAAGAATCACCTACAGCTTCAGGTGGTCATCTCTCAGAAAATGGAACTGAGATAAGTAAGAGACCCAAACATCCAAAAGGAGTGCACTAACAGTGAGGTGACCAATATGGAAAAAAAAATGTCCTCTCGCATTATACTATGTACATTTAGCAAAAGAAAGAAACGCATCAGAATTCATTTTGCCATTCATTGAGCATTGCACGGTAGGTGGAAGTGAATATGTTAAATAATGAAAATGTTGTTGTTGCATCCCAAAGTGGCACTTTTGTAACCCGAAGCATTTGCTCTATATCACAAATTTACAAAAGAGAAACACAAGAGATAATTACAAAAACAAGGTAAGTCTGAGGCTTCCCATTCCTCTGAAATAATCTCTATTTATTTATCTTAAGATAAACGCTTTCATCCAAAGGCTTTATCAGATCTCACGGGGGGGGGGGCAGCAGGAATAGCAGATGCTAAAGCAGAAAAATAGGGAAGCTTTCTTATTATATACAAATCTACAACAAAAAGCAGCTAACACCACACTCACATCATCTCGCTTGTTGCTTTTAATAAAAGAAAATAAAGAAGCATGTGACACCAAGTGGTAGCTAGCAAAGTGGCTGACATGAGCTAGAGACAGGCAGAAAACTATTACAGGAGCAGAGAAGGACCTGAGGTTAACTGCTCCAAGTCTTGCTTCATGTTACACAATTACTTCAGGTACGCCATGTAACCATACCAACATGCCAAACTGGAAGGAGCAGAAAGCTGGGAGCATACATTTTAATTACAAATAATTTACTTACTGTGGGGAAAACTTCCCTTAGATAACTTGATGCACCACAGCTCTGGTGTAAGCCAAGAAAAGTCTAAAAAATTATTTCTTTGTTAACGATATGGATAAGGTGGTACAAGTTTGCTGTAATGACCCCACAGTGGGCCCTTCCAAATGGTGTTGGACTGGACTTGGATGTGTTGTTGACTATAGAAAAGTTATACAATATTCCCTTTGTAAGGGGGTGGCTTTAAGATGGACCTGAGATGATATCACTGCAGACAATCATGACAGAGAATAAAAATTAATTCAGAATTAATTGACTACTGATCAAACACTGGGGTAATCCAAAAGACTGAATATACATTATCAAATCATTTGTATCAGCTAAGACTGTTGAGTCAAAGCAGAAAATTTCCTCTGCCAGTGATGAAACTGAGGCATGTTAGAAAAATCCAATAGACCGGACACATGAGTGAGAGAAAAAACACTCAGGATAATAAGTGCTCCTGGAGAAAAAAGAACACAAAACTGCGTGTACCTATTATTCTGGTAATAACAGCCACAGAGGTAAAAACCGCCCTCTCCAAAGCTAAGAATACAGCATCCATGGGACCAGATGACATCCTGGGCTGTGTACTACATGAACTACAAAATGTACTGGCACCTCACCTAAGTGAGATGTTTAATCATAGCCTCACCTCAGGCTTCATGCCCACTGAGTGGCGCACAGCTACAGTTATCCCACTCTACAAGGGGGGATCCACCTTGGATCCTGGGAACTACTGCCCCATCAGTCTGATGAGCCTGATCTGCAAGGCCATGGAATGTATTATCATGGAAATGATAAACAAAGACATTGGCAACCTTCAAACACTGGACCCCACCCAGTTTGGGTTCATGAAGAGACGATCTTGTCTCCTGAACCTGATGGACTTCTTCGAATCAGTCTTCAGAGCTGTGGATAAGAGTAAGGTGGTCCACACAGTCTATATGGACCTCGCCAAGGCTTTCGACACCATCCTCTACTCTGGAATCATAGATAAACTTACTAAGTTGGGCATTAATCCCTACATCACTCGATGGGTTGCCAACTGGCTTACTGACAAAACCCACACTGTAAAAGTAGCCGACTCCAAATCCAGCTCCAGAAAAGTGACAAGTGGAGTACCTCCGGGTTCAGTCCTGGGACTGCTGTTTTTTGGCATCGACTTCTCTGAAGTACAACCCAACACTAAGGGACTCTGGCTAACAAAGTTCACAGATGACTGCAAACTGGGAGCCATTATTGAATCCCCAAATGATGTGGATATTCTACAAAAGGGCTCAACAGAAGCAGATGATTGGTGCCAGAGCCAAGGGCTCAAGCTCAATGCCAAAAAATGTATAGTTACCCCTTTGGGAAAAACATGTACCCATGAATTACCACATAGGTGGCAGTACACTAAACACCAAAAAGTGTGATAAGAGACTTAGGGACACAGGTGGACGGTGGTCTCACCTTCGATAACCACATCGCCACAACAGTCCGGAAATCCTTCTATGTGGCACACCTCATCACTAAGGGCTTTTCAACCAGAAAAAAGGAGGTCATTGTCCCACTGTACTCATCCCTCATTAGACCCATAATAGAATAGAATGCCCCATTTGGTATGTACCTCTCAAGACATCTGCAACAACTGGAAAGACCACAGAAATACCTCACTAAAAGAATCACAGACCTACAACAGATGCCCTATGTGGACCATCCAAAAAAAAACTCCAGCTATACTGTCACATATCGTTTACTCAGAGGCGATCTCTACTTAACATACAAGGCCATGCCAAACCCAGAGCTGTTGGACATGCTGCTACACTTAAAGAAATCCCAATCCCTCAGAGCCACATGGTCCAGGGATCTAAACCTTGTCATCACAATGAACAAAACATGCTGAAGAGATAGGTTCCTGACCCAGAGACTCCCCAGACTCTGGAATAGACTGCCCATACTTGTAAAGCAGAGTGCATCTTTGGCCCTCTTCAAAAGGGACCTTGATGATTGGATGGGAGACGGGAAATTCACCCCAGGGATCATGTCAGTCGCCCTGGTAGCCAGGTGTCCAGGGAAGTAAATATTATGGGAAGAAATAGCCAGGGAATTGTTATGGCTAGGCTTGCATAGGCCCTAGGGCCGATAACCTAGTACCAACCTATAAACCCAGTAAGAGACTTATTTCAAATACTATCATACCACTCTTCATAAATTGAATAAAAAACAAAAAACAATGGATTCAGCCACCCAGCAGTAAAAAAAAAATCACACCCTTTAATATGTACAAAAACACAGTGAACTTAACCACACCACAAACTGCTCCAGACAAGGTTTAATTTATTAAGTAAACTAATATAAACCAAACAAACAAAAACATAAAACATAAGCACTTTTTTCCCAGTGATTGAAACTTCATCAGATCAGATCAGACCCTTATGTCTTAGTGTAGCCCTTTTGCCTTAAAAACATTTATACACTTCACCAGAACTAAAAACCTTTCAAAGCACAGTCATTAAAACCATTGTCTTTATATCACTGCTCAGCTGTGACAAGTGAGTAGTGTTGTCATAATCTAAACCACTTGAAATTAAATCATGTACAACAAAAATATAGAACCTAAAACAACTGCCCTTTTACTTAGGATCAATTCATGTGAAAAAAGTAAATATAAAGTCTGTCCCAACATGTGAATAATATAACAAATTAAAAAAATACAGTTTTAAAGATCTCATTTTAAGCACATGAGATTGAAATAAAATCACTTAGACCAGTTCCTTAGCAACATTTAGTTGAAGCTGTCAAAGTAATTCTTTGATTTCTAATAATGTTTCCCATGCACCTCCCTTATTGTTAGACACCACCTTGTCAACAATGAAAAGTAAAAATATTTTAAAATGTTCACATATCAATGAATGTCTAAACAAGGCATTCTTACTATTGGCAGTTTTAATATCATGATGTGTTCAGATATTCTATCTCTTATCTTTGAGGAGCCCCGGCATGGGATTGACTTTATGTATCCTTCTACCATAATAGCAGTCCCATCATTAATAAACTTACAGTATTTACATCAACCACACTTCATCATTCTTTTTTCTTTCTATAAGTTAACCCTCTCATTTTTGCTCTAGAAGAGTTGTTTAATATTTTTTTCCTTGGCTATATACTATCGCTGGCATATCTAAACAATCCTACTTTGGTTTGTGATTTACTTTGGAGTTGACTGGTAAGAGAAGTTTTATTTGAATTTATATTTTATTTATCACTGTTTTTCACTGTTTGTAGGTAGGAAGGGCTAGCTTGTTTACTAGATTTACTTTGATTCATATTCTGTTGTTTTAGCTTTAATTTCACTGTTGATTGTTAGAAAGACATAGGTTTTAGACAGGCAAACTGTAGCCACCCAAAGGGCCTAGACAGCTATAAAATCACAAAACTGTAGAGAGGAAATTCTTGAGCTTATTCTAAACAATCTTACTCTGGTTTGTGATTTATTGATCTTTACTGTTAAAAAGAAGTGCGACTGCGAGCATTAGTAAGCAGAAGCTACTACACAGAGGAATTACAACTTTGTCTGGCTTGCAGAACTTGTATGGTCAGAACAATTTTACTGTACTTACTTTCGTATTTAGTTGTATATTGCTCGTGTGATTTTTTTGTCAGAGAAGTTGATTTAGCTTCTCTTTGAATTCTGTAGTTACTGATTTTGATTATTCTTTTCTTTTACAATATTATATTCATATGAAGCTGACTATGGATTCCTTAAAGGAGTATGCAATTAACAATTTGGTAATGTACAAATATCTTGTACAGTGTAATAAATGCTATGCATATTTAAAGGTAACAGCTGATAACACTGGTGATCTGTATTCCTCGTGTCAAAGGTTGGATGAATTGCTTACTATTGTTAGAAGTAAATCTAGACTTGATGGTGATTACACTTGTGCAACTGGCATGGAGCCTTTACAAGTCTAGCCCATAGGATTACCCTGGCATTGTGCCACCCAACCTTAGTTCCCAGTGTTTCTATCGAGTAGAGCCACTTGATTGATCTCCAGGGTGAATTTTCTACTTCCCATCCACTCATCAAGATTTTTCATGAAGAGGGCCAGTGCGGTGCTCTGTTTGAGATGTATGGGAAGTCTATTTCATAGCATGGGCAGTCTCTGGGTTATGAACCTGTCCCTCCAGTATGTTCTGTTGATTGTGGTAATGAGGTTGAGGCCTCTGGAGTGTATGGTGTGAAGAGATTGGGATTTCTTTAGATGTAGCATTTCTAACAGAGCTGGGTCAGACATGGCTTTATAAGTCAAGCAAAGATCACCTCGAAGTAGGTGATATGAGACAGAGAATAGTTGGAGTTTTGAGAGTCTGTCCATATAGGATAAATGTTTAAGGCTTAGGATCCCCTTTGTGAGGTACTTTTGCAGACTCTCCAGTTGTTGCAGGTGCCTAGTGAGGTACATGCCAAATGGGGCATTGTACTCGATGACTGGCCTAATGAGGGAAGAGTAGAGGGAGACAATGACCTCTTTCT
This sequence comes from Protopterus annectens, assembly GCF_019279795.1. Lineage (NCBI taxonomy): Eukaryota > Metazoa > Chordata > Ceratodontiformes > Protopteridae > Protopterus > Protopterus annectens. The sequence continues at coordinate 882,312,333 of NC_056743.1, read as the reverse complement.
TTCTGGATGCAAAACCCTTAGTAATGAGATGTGCCACACAGAAGGACTTTCTGACCACAGTGGCAATGTGGTGGTTAAAAGAGAGTTTGTTGTCAACCTGTGTTCACAGATCTTTTATAACGTTTTCTGTTTTCAGTGGACTACCATAGATGTGGTAATTCATGAGAACCAGGTTTTCCCCAAAAGGGGATGATGACACATTTTTTAGCATTGAGCTTAAGGCCATGGTTCTGACACCAGTCGTTGGTCTCAGTCAGGCCTTTCTGTAGGATGTCAACATCACTTGGGGAGTTAATAATAGCTCCCAACTTGCAATCATCTGTGAACCTCGTCAGCCAGTCCCTTCGTGTTGGCCTGGACTTCAGAGAAGAAGATACCAAACAAGAGAGGACCCAGGACTGAACCCTGTGGGACTCCACTCATGACTGGTTGGCAGTCTGACTTGGAATCAGCTACTTTCGCACTGTGGGTTCAAGCTGTGAGCCAGTTTGCAACTACCTAGTGATATACAGGTTGATGCCTAACTTAGTGAGTTTTTCTATGATTCCTGAGTGGGGAATGGTATCAAAGGCCTTGGCCAGATCAAGGTAGGCTGTATGAACCACCTTGCCTTCATCCAAAGCTCTGGTGACTGACTCAAAGAAGTCGACCAAGTTCAGCAGGCATGATCTACCCTTCACAAAACCAAATTGTGTGGGATCCAGAGTTTGGAGATTCCCTATATCCTTGTTTATTAGGTCCATGATGATACATTCCATAGCTTTGCATATCAGACTTGTCAGGCTAATGGGGTGGTTCCCATGGTCTGTAGTCGCTCCTCCTTTGTGGAGAGGGATGACTGTAGCAGTGCACAATTTGGTAGGGTTAAAGCCTGAGGTGAGGCTGTGATTGAATAGGGCACACAAGTGAGGTGACAGTTCACATAGTAGTTCATGTGGAACACACCCAGGGATATTGTCAGGTCCAACAGAAACTGTATTCTTGGCCTTTGACAGTACTGTTTTCACCTGTGAAGCAGTAATATTGGATGCCTGGCAATCTGCTGGTATTGCGATTGGTCTTTTGAGGGGGAGGGGTAAAGTTGGCACTGAATCTATCGGCCAGTATATTGGCAATATCTGTTGGTTTGGTATAGGAGGTACCATTGTGCAGTAGCTCAGAGCATATCTGGGTATTGCCGTGGAGATTCTTTACATAACTATAGAAGGCCTTGTGGTTGTCTTTACTATCTGCTGCAATTCTGTTTTCATAGCGAGCTTTAGAGGATTTGATGAGGGATCTCAACTTTTTATTGAGGCTGATAAGGGAGTTTTTCCAGTCTTGGGACTTCATCTTATTCTGCATAAGTTTCCTCCTTCTGTTGTAGAGTTTGTTTATGGCAGGGGACCACCAGATTGGCTTCCTTTTTTTTTGAAGGAGAGTGTCTTGGTTGTGAGATCCATGCATTTGTGTACATGTTCGTATAGTGCATTGGTGCATGATTCGGCGGTCGTGAAGTTAGCTACCTCTGTTTTTAAGAGCCCATAGTTAGCTTTGGAGAAGTTTTTCATGGTGGTTACCTTTGCGGGGGGGGGGGGTCGATTTCCAAGGTGATTAGTTTGTGGTCGGATTTAACCAGGGAGGCGTTGACTACTGGTATAGTACAATGGTTACCCATGTTAGTAATAACCAAGTCAAGGATGTTGCTACCTCTAGTGGGGGTAAGAACGAGCTGATCCAGGGCAATGGAATTAATAAATTCCAGGAAACATTGGGCAAGTTTATTGGTACATGAGTAGTTTTCTCAGTTAATGGAGGGGTAGTTGAAGTCACCCAGTGTGAAAGTGTTAGGTTGGACCTTAATATTCTCCAGGGGGCTTAGGACCATGGAATGCGAGTCTTGGGACATGGTTGGGGACCTACAGCAGGCAATGATCTGAATCGCTGTCTTACCCAATGTTAGCTGCACCTGAAGTATCTCTGATATGTTATGTTGGGCTACAAGTCTGGAGGTGTGCGCATCCTTTATGAATATGGAAACGCCGGCACCTTTGAAGCTTTGGTCCAAGTTCTGGGGCTGAAAAGTGCGGAATGAGTTATAGCCTGGTAGTGCAGTGGTGCTTACTGCAGACTTGAACCAGGTTTCTCTTACAGCACAAATGTCAATGTTCTCCATTTTAAGGAGTGCTTCGAGCAAGTTCATTTTGAGATTTAGACTTCTAGCGTTGAGCAGCATGACCCTCGGATTGCATTTGTTTGTAGCTGTTATGGTGGTAATTTGGTCATTGGCATACCACCTAAAAAGGCACTATAGGGGTGGCAAGATGCAGGCCACCTCTGGCAAAGCATCGAGGTCTATCAATCATGTCATCCCAGGCAGCCTCTTAGAATGACAGCAGAAACTTAGACAATTGTTAAAATCAATCATTTTCTGCTTGTATTGTGGTATCATTCTGGGTAATGGTAGGATGCTGCTCAGGGCTAAGGTCATACCCACCTGGGTTACATAATCCGAGAGCTCCTCCATGTCTCTTTTCATGCAATCCAGAGAGGCACATCTCAGGTCATTCACACTCACATGTACAATGACAGAGTCATATTTGTACCTGTTGTTGAGGACCTGAGTGCATGCATTATGTGGTGGATCCTGGCACCCGATAGGTAGCTGACTGTTACTTTCTCCTTATTCAGCCTAGTGAGTGGGACATCAGTGTGCCTCACTATTGAGTCACCCATGACTAGTGTGTTGGGTATGCTGTTTTGGCTTTGGTTGAGTGGCAGACTGTTTAGGAGAGTTATGTGTCTCGTGATTAGTGTTGTGTTGTAGTGGTCAAGTGCATTTCTGCCTTGGAGGTCTCTGCTGTTCGAGTAGATTTTTATTGAGAGCCTCCATGAAGGTGGGTATGTGGTTTGTGTTTTTATGTGAAGGCAGTGCTGGTGTGTGTTTGGAGGCCTATGAGTTCCATGTGGTGTGATGCAAGTGTTGACTTTCTCTTCTTGACCAGCTATTCCGGTCTTGGCTAGAGAGTATGTGGCTTCCAATTTGGATATATAAGTGCATCTCTCACAAGTCTGAGTGTTGGGAGGTTGCTGGTGTACATGAGGCAGTTGCTAAATTGCCTCAGGATGTCCAAGTTCTCCCGGTTAATAGGAGAAAGCACAGGGAACTGACCTTTAGACATGCCTGGTGGGGTGGGCATTAATAATAAGTACTGGAGCTGTTTCCTTGTAGAATGTTTAGTGCTGGTAGCACTTGTGTGCTACAATAATTGCTAGAAGAAGTCTGGTAAAGTGTAAGAGTAATAAGCTAGTAAAAGTGTATGAGAGGAGAGAACTAGCAGATCTAAAGGAAACATTAAAAAGCAGACTTTGGCACCGCTCAGAAGCTTACAAACAGTCCTGGATACAACAAATCTGTATCTGGACTAGATTAGTTACAGGAAAGGTGGGAAAGAACAGTAAACTCAGGCGTTTAAACCAAAGTTGAAAGAGATGGAAAAACTGCCCAAATGCCAATAAACTACAATTTCTGGCCAGAAACCACTCCTCTTGTGGTAGATAGGCTACATAGTGCTTACACTCCCACTGATAAGCTAAAAGGCTTCCCTCCAACACAGAAAGGCTTGGGGTTCTCAGACACTTACAAACAATCCTGGATACAGCAAATCTGTATCTGGACTAGACTAGTTACAGGTAAGGCAGGAAAACAAGCTTAGAATTTTTTTTTTTTTTTTTACAGAAAAGCCCCTAAAACAGCACTAAAACAATTCAAGTGCAGTGCAAGTTAGCACACTTGAGTGTGTAGCAATATTAAAGCAAATACAGTTTAAATGCAATTTATTCAAACTGTATTCTGAACTGAATTCAATTATTGTTTTATTCAACTCTGAACAGTTAAAAAGTGCCAAAAATATACTTATCAGCTGAGAAGCACGCTCAGTCAGAACAAAAGGAGATATTAGCAAAGTTTTTTTTTTTCGTAAAGTGGAAAGGGAGGGAGCAGGAACAGAAGATAATTCAAGATTAAGAACCTAAGTGGGTTGGCCTTCTCAAATGTATTAGGTAGAATGAGCTAATGACACCAGACTGGGAGGAGTGTCCCAGATCAAATTTACAGTAGGGGCGGACAACTGCAAAGCCACCAAGTATAAGAACAAGACACCAATAGGGAGGCAGAGTGGGAAACTATGCTACAGCTACCAGCTACACTATTTTAGGCAGAAAAAAGTACAGTTTTGTACCTACCATAAATGTAGATGTTCGAAGATTCACATTGCTGCAGTCCTTACACTTGGGTAGTCCGCTGTCCTCGGTCGGCCCGAATATCAAAGTATAAGGCTGACGTCGGTCAGGGCGCATTTGACTGACGTCAGGACGTCAGGGTACAAATGCGCATGACCGACGTCATATCCTCAGTCTTTTCTTGCCCCAGATGTCAGAAGACCCTAAAAATAAAGGTCAAAACCAAAAGACAGCAAACAACCAACCAACCACCCTTGCACTAACTACATGTACAATATATACAATATACACAATATGTACAACCCAACCCACACAACCACCTCTAACCACAGAGGGGAAGGAGGGAGGGTGGACTGCAGCAATGTGGATCTTGAACATCTACATTTATGGTAGGTACAAAACTGTACTATGTTCTTCATCTCACATTGCTGCAGTCCTTACACTTGGGTAGAATCCCAAAGCAGAGGTAAGGGAGGATGGCTAACTACAAGGAAGCAGGAGCCGCCAAAATGCCCTGCAAAACAGCAGTGGCAAAACCAGCCCTGGACTTAGAGTAAAGTGGCAGGTGATAATGCCTAGAGAAAGTATGCACAGAACTCCAAGTAGCTGCCTCCAAAATATCCTTGGTTGCCACTCCCCTCAAAAAAGCTGTTGAAGTGGCAGTCGCCCTAGTGGAATGAGGCCTAATCCCAGCTGGAATCTCCTTGCCATGATGGGAATAACAGAAAGCAATGCAAAACCCAATCCACTTAGAAATAGTTTGTTTTGACACGGGCTTGCCCTGAGAACTCAAAGCAAAAGAAACAAACAACTGCTGAGACTGCCTGAACCCTTTAGTTCTGTCCAAATAATAACGCAACTGCCTGTGAACATCTAAAGTGTGCAAAATCTTTTCCCCTTTATTTTGGGGATTTGCATAAAAAGTAGGCAAATGAATAGTTTGGTTTAAAGCCACACTAGAAACCACCTTAGGCATAAAGGAAGGATTAGTACGTAATGATACCCTATCCTTATGGAAAATCAAGAAAGGCTCAACCGCCATAAGGGCCTGTAATTCAGACACCCTTCTTGCAGAGGTAATGGCCAATAAAAAGCAGTCTTCCATGATAAATATTTCAACTCAGCAGTAGCTGCAGGCTCAAAAGGTTGTAGAGTGAGTTTCTCCAACACAAAATTGAGATCCCAAGCAGGAGCAGGAGCTTTTGTGGGGTCTCATATTCTTTGCCCCTCTAAGAAATTGCTTGAACAAGGGATGAGAAAACAATGGTGGGTCACAATCATAGTGAGCCGAAATTGCTGCAGCATGAACCTTAATAGAAGAGAAAGACAAACCTTTGTCCAGTAACTCAGTAAGATATTGAAGAGCCACACTCAAATTAGGCTCAGAAACATCAAAATCTTTTGCTGCACTCCAAAATAAAAATCTCTTCCATTTATCCGCGTACACTTTCCTTGTACTAGGCCTTCTAGCTTCCAAAATAACATTCAAAACTTGCTGAGGAAGTGGAGGCCCACTATGGTTCACAACAGAATATGCCAGGCTGTTAGGTGCAGAGAGTGAAGCTTTACATTGAGCAAATGGCCGTCCTTCTGTGACAACAGGTGTGGAATCGAAGGCAAAGGCCATGGAGGCTTCCATACTAGACTTCTTAGTAATGGGTACCAGTGCTGTCGAGGCCAATCTGGAGCTATTAAAATCATCCTTGGCTTGTCCTGTCTGACCTTCAGAAGTACCTTTGGGAGGAGAGGCAGAGGTGGAAAGGCATACACGTGAAGATTGCTCCAATTGAAAGAAAGAAAGAGCATCCACTCTCCAAGCTGTGGGATGAAACCTTTTTGTGCAAAACTTTGGCAGCTGATGGTTTAGTGGAGAAGCGAACAGATCTATGTCTGGAGTTCCCCATGACACTGTCAATTTCTGAAATACATGAGGATCCAATTTCCACTCGTGGGGATCCATAATTCGTCTGCTCAACACATCTGCTAAGGAGTTCTGTGCTCCTGGCAGAAACCTTGCCTGAAGATTGAGCTGTAAACTGAGAGCAGTCTCCCACAAAATCATTGCTTGCCTGCATAGAGGATAAGAATGCAATCCCCCTTGCTTGTTGATGTACCACATGACAGTCGTGTTGTCTGTTAGAATCAACACCTGTCCTGGAAGAAGGAATTCCTTGAAAGCTATTAATGCAAACTGGACTGCTAACATCTCCTTCATGTTGATATGTAGATGTTGTAGTCTGACAGGCCACTTGTTTTGTATCCACTTTCCATTTAGATGAGCTCCCCAAGCTTTGTCTGAGGCATCTGTCGTTAAAATCTGACTCGCCTCTGGCCGGGTCACAGAGAGTCCCTTGTTTAGGTGACATTCCTGAGCCCACCACAAAAATTCCTTCTGAATGCAAGGTATTATTTGAATGACAGTGTCCAGATCCTGGCAGTGCTGTGATCATACATTTTTGAGATACCATTGTAGCTTCCTCATATGCAGTTTGGCATTGGGAAGCACCAGAATACAAGATGCCATGAACCCTAAGGCTTGAAGGACTGTCCTTGCAGTCAGCCCGGACTGATGAGATAGTTGATGGAAGTAAAGGGATAGACCCTTTTGTTTGTCCAGGGTTAAAAAGGCCATCTGGGATGCTGTATTCAGTCTCACACCCAGAAAGCACATGTCTTGAGAGGGTACTAGACTGGACTTTATTTCGTTCACAGAATACCCTAGGCATCTTAGCACTGCTATCACATATTCCAAATGATGAAGAAGCTCTTCCCTGCCTTGAGCCAGAATTAGGCAGTCGTCCAAATAAGGATAGATCTGTATTCCTTGTAGTCTGAAGAAAGCTATCACTGGAGCCAGAACTTTCGTGAACACTCTGGGCGCAGTAGATAAGCCAAAGGGCAATGCAGAGAACTGATAGTGAGAAGTCCCAGCTCGAAAACGCAGATACTTTCTGCAACTGAGTCTGATAGGAACATGAAGGTAAGCCTCCTTGAGATCCAAAGTTACCATCCAATGATCTTTGCCCAGCAGAGGTAAAAGCTGCTGCAACGTCAACATTTTGAACTTGGGAATGTCCAGATAAGTGTTGAGGATAGATAAATCCAAAATTGGTCTCCACGTGTTCCCCTTCTTTGGTACTAGGAACAGGCGAGAATAAAATCCTAGGCCCACTTCTGGCAGAGCTGTATGGCCCCTAGCTGGAGCAACAGAGAAACCTGTTTGTGAGCCTCTATTCTTTGTTGAGGAGGAACGTCTGGCATGCCTTTGAAAGGAGGCAAGGTATGGAAATAAAACCTGTAGCCGTGGTGTATGATATCCAATACCCATCTGTCCTGGGTAATTAAACTCCAATTTTCTTTGAAAAGTGCCAACCTTCCTCCCAAAGGTGCTGCCAGACGAGCAGGCTCTGGCAGCTGAAAAGGTAGGTCATTGGGTCTGCTTACGAAAGGACTGACCCCTGCCCTCACCCGAAGCCTGTGCTGGAGAACTCCCTGTTCTAGGCCTGAAAGAGCCCTGAGCTCTGCCCTTACCATGTCTAGATCTACCCCTAGACTGGGAATCATAAGAAGGATACGTCCACCCTTTAGTAGGCCAATTTCTACTAAACTTTGGAGGCTGGACCTGCAAAAAATCTTTAACAGTCTGCATAGACTTAGCCTTGTCTTCCATTTTCTTTAAAACTGTCTCAACAGGAGGACCAAACAACACGTCAGATTGTAAAGGAGCATCTAAAATCCTTGTTTTAACATGTTCAGACAAATTCTGATCCCTCAGCCAAGCATGCCTGCGAAGAACTGACCCAGTGGCAGCCACCCTAGACGAGGCCTGTACAGCATCAAAACCACATTGCAAAGAATGCTTCCCCACCTGTTCAGAAACATGTACTAAATCTTGCAACTCTTTACAATCAATACCTACTGCCAGAGCATCAACCTTAGACTTCAATAGTGAAAGGAGATAGTTTTGGTATTTCAACATGTGAAACTGGCAATTCAGAGCCCTCATAGCAAGAGTAGAAGAAGTATAGACTTTCTTTCCCCATCTATCCAAGGCCCTAGCCTCCTTGTCTGCAGGAACCGGATTTTTAACAACAGAAGCCTTAACACCTTTAGGCCCCTGGCTAACAGTTTCTGGGTCTGCCCTAGGACTCTTAAAAAGATACTTATGAGCTTCAGGCACCCTGTAATACCTATCCGGCTTAACAGGAGCAGGAGGCAAAGAATCAGGATTAAGAGAAGCTTCTGTAAAAACATCTTCTACTACATCCAAGACAGGAGGTATAGCCAAAGGCCTATGCTGGGGTAAAAACAGAAATTCCCTAAGCCTTTTCCTGGAATCAGAGAAGTCCTGACCTTCCCAATTAAAATGCTCCCTCATGGAATGAAGAGTTTCTGAAAAAGAAAAATCCTCAGGAGGAGTAGCAGAAGGAGTAGAATCATCCACATCAGAATCAGAATAAGGAGAGTACTCCTGCAAGTCTTCAGCCGAAGACTCTGAAACATCTGAAGCCTGCTCAAAACCCCCCAGCTCAGGCTCCACCCTAGGTCTCTTATCAGGAGGGGGCATAGAACCCCTAATCAAAGAAATCAAATCTTCTGCCATTTTAAGCATATGCTTCTTGGGCACAGTACCTGAAGAGCTAGGGGTAACACCAACTGAAGCTAAACCTGGCCTGCCCCTGGGAGAAGCTTTTGAAACAGAAGGAGAGGGCCTAGCCACCTTAGGAAGGGAGGGGAGTATAGTAACCTGAGAAGCCCCCTCAGCCTGACTGGTCTCCTGAGAGGCCACATCTTGCAATAATAAGGTCTCACCCTGGGAAGACAAAGAAACCTCCGGTGGAGCCACCGGCTCCACCGACACCTCTAAAGAACCGGCGTCCAGCACAGATGGCTCTTCTAGCCTAGGCTTAACTGCCTTGTCCTTGCGCTTCTTTGAAGAAGTGGGCGTCGGAGCATCCGACGGCATTTTATAGTTGCACCGCTTCCCAAAGACTAACCTTGCACAATCCAACCTTCTCTTTATAGTGCGTTTATTAAATCTAGCACAAGAGCGACAGCCAACAACGTCGTGCTCAGGCCCTAAGCAAGGAATACACAAAGTATGATAATCTCTATGCGGTATCTGTTTCCCACAAGAAATGCAATTATTGACTTTTTCTGACATCCGGTAAATGACTGAGGCAAGAAAAAACTAAAATATTCCCCAACGGGGTACTTAGCCAACTTTGAACTTGGTCTGAAACTTCTAAATCAAAAAATCTCAGAACGCCAACCGGCACTTGCAATGCTACTTCTGCATCGGACCATGCGGCAAAAAAGACTGAGGATATGACGTCGGTCATGCGCATTTGTACCCTGACGTCCTGATGTCAGTCAAATGCGCCCTGACCGACGTCAGCCTTATACTTTGATATTCGGGCCGACCGAGGACAGCGGACTACCCAAGTGTAAGGACTGCAGCAATGTGAGATGAAGAACATCAGCAGTGAGCCACTAAATGAAAGTTTTAAACAGATAAAGGAGACTCAAGAGAATGCTTTTAACTCTAAACAAATCAGTTATATGATGCACTTCTTGCAGGAAATCAGAACAAGCAAACAGCAGGCCAATATCCAGACTATGCTACCTGACTAGAACACAGAAACCTCACAAACACCGAAAAGCACAGATAGAGCACACACAAACAGAAAATACAACTCTCAGTATGAAAAAGCAGTTTACAGTTAAGTAATTCAGTAAAAATGAAATTACAGTAATGAAACGCTATCTAGCAATAAAAAATACAGTTTAAACAATATAAAACAGTACACAAATGCAATGAAACAGTAAAAAAAGCTTTATAACAGTGCAAAATGTAGCATATTAGCTATATAGCACAATTATAAGTGTTAAAGAAGTGCAATTCAATTAAATAAATGTAAGAAATTACTTATTCTGCTCTTGGAGTCTTAGGGAATGTCTGCTTTTGTCCCAGTGATGAATCACCACTCCACAGCCTGGTAAATATAAGCACATCCCCCTGCAGACACAGGGTTTAAATATCAGAAAGGATGGAAGACTCTAGAAGCTCAAATTACTATCCAGTCCTGCTAGCCCCTGCTCTTTCAACCAATCACTCATGCTAGAGAAGGTCAGGAAACCCGGTTACTCTCAATAACAGAGAAGACAAGACATTATCAGCAGAGGTTAGCTGCCAGAAACACAGGAAACACAACAAACAAAACAACCAGGCCTGGATAACAGCAGGCCTCTATCCAGACTATGCTACCTGACTAGATCACAGAAACCTCAAAATAAATGCACAGAAAAGCATAGATAGAGCACTCACAAACAGAAAATACAACTCTTAGTGTGAAAAAGCAGTTTACAGTTTAGTAATTCAGTAAAAATGCAACAACAGTAATGAACACTATTACAGCTACTAGCTACACTATTAGGCAGAAAACACTACAGAAATGTTTATCACAGCAGAAAAACAGAAGTGAGCCACTAAATGAAAGTTTTAAACAGATAAAGGAGCAAGGAGATTCTAGAGAATGCTTTTAACTGCAAACAAATCAGTTATATGATACACTCCTTGGCTGGAAATCAGAACAAACAAACAGGCCTCTATCCAAACTATGCTGACTATAACACAGAAACCTCACATAAAATGCACAGAAAAGCACAGATAAAGCACTCACAAACAGAAAATACAACTCTCAGTATGAAAAATCACTTTACAGTTAAGTAATTCAGTAAAAATGCAATTACAGTAATGAAACACTAGCAATAAAAATACAGTTAAAAAGTATAAAACAGTACACAAATGCAATGAAACAGTAAAAAAAGCTTTATAACAGTGAAAAATGTAGTACATTAGCATATAGCACAATTAGAAGTGTTAAAGAAGTGCAATTCAATGAAATAAATGTAAGAAATAACATTCTGCTCTTGGAGTCTTAGGGAATTTCTGCTTTGTCCCAGTAATGAATCACCACTCCACAGCCAGCTGAAGATTCTTCAGAGCTGGCCAGCAAAGATAGTCTTGTAATTGGAGATTCACTTATTAGAGGAACTGATACTTATATTTGCAGAGAAGATAATGAACATCAAATAGTGTTATGCTTGCCACCAGCAAAAACAGAAGATGTAAGACAAGCCTTGGAAAAAGAAGTACAGATCTGTTTTTATTCATGTTGGTACAAATGATGTAATCCGCAGGGACTCTCTGACTGTTAGTAGGGAACTGACAGCCCTCTTAGATAGTATAGCTTGTACTGGTGTTAGGATGTATTTTTCACAAATCACCTATAGAAAGGATAGTCAGGTTACTGTGAGTGAAAGGGTTTTGGGGGTAAATACCTACATGGAAAAAAGTCTTGTTTTAAAAAATGGAAATGTGTAGAGCATCCAAGCCTAGTTTTTGGTTCACATGTGTTCAGATAGGGTAGTGTACATTTGTCAAGATCAAGGAAGAGAATTTTTGCAGCAAATATTTTATAATATTTGACAAACACTAGGCAGGATTTTTGCCAGGTCGAAAATTTAACAGTTCACAAATAGCAACATTTGATGCATTTCTGATGATTGTTAATACTAGGAGCATTAATAATAAAGTTTTTTACTGGAAAATTTGCTATGTTCCAACCTATCACACCCCACATTTTCTTTACATAAAACACAATTGACAACTACTTCATCCTAACTCCCCTACCAGGTCTTACTCCACCTATTCCCCATCTTTCACGTTACCTACCCCAATGTATACCTCACAGATATCAACATTCAAAACATCTTCTCTTATTCTCACTTCTTCCTCTCCTTATTATACCATACTTTCTAACCTGTTATGAACACCTGAACCTTATTAAATCTCACACTCTCTCGAAACATACAAAACTATCTTCCCAGTCTAAGCCCCAACACTATGTTAACATAACATCTTCTCCCAGCTACCTACTACCAAAATTTCATAGGAAGGCCATATAACTTACATCTTTCAAAAAGACAGAAAATCACTATACATATTCCATAAACCCTCAAATCTAATTAAAAAATTACTACTCTCCCTTCTAGATGGTGACATTCATCCCAACCCAGGCCCAAATAACACTGCAGCTGTTGACCCTCTCTCTAACTCACACATCCTCACCAAACCACCTAACTCTCTCACTTTAGCTCATCTTAACATCTGTAGTATTGACAATAAAATTGCCCGCCTCCATGCTCTGTTAGACACACTCATTTGACATCCTTTGTCTATCAGAAACTTGGCTAAAACCTACAACCCATGACAGTGGGATTATCCCCCATGGTTATAATGTTTTGAGACTTAACCGTAAAGCTAAAAAGGGTGGTGGGATAGCTATCCTCTACAAAACAGTAATGCAAATTATGGCTTTACAGGAAAAACCTCCCATTGTAAGCAATGCAGAAATACTAGTCTCCAAACTCCAGCTTAATACCCACAAAGCCATCTACATCATTTGTACCTACCTTCCCCCAGGTAATAACATGAATACCCTTGAGGAGATCCTTAGCTGGCTCACCATTAATTTCCCCCAAGAAACCATAGTCCTTGGAGACATGAATATTGACTGGAAGACATGTTCCTCAGAACACCCTTCCACCCACTTAAACCTTCATGGTTTTACCCAAACCATTCACTCTCCCACCAGAACTAATAAACCTTCCAACAAAGAAAGCATACTAGATTGGATTCTGATAAATAGTCACCACCAAACATGTAAAGTAGGAACCCTTCCTGACAATGTAAGCGATCATGCACTAACTTACTTAATCAGATACAAAACTGATGCCTCCAATCTAACAACTTACAGAATAGTTAGAATAAATAAAAACTTTAACCCTGACTCTTTCCAAGCTGAACTCAGAGCTTGCAACTGGACACCCCTGAAACACTTTTCTCTAGATGATGCTTTAAAATACTTCAATGAAAAATTCCTATCCATTCTTGATTCACATGCCCCTTCATGATCTATCAGAAAAATCTCTAAACCTGCCCCTTGGCTATCAAAATATACTAGGCAAAAAATTATACTTAAAAACAAACTCTGGGCCAAATTTCAGACTACTAGAGACCCCATAGATCAACTCAACTTGAAACAATTAAGAAACATTACAAAAAAAACGTACTTCTAGATAAAAGAAACTACTACTTCCATTTACAACAGACTAACCAAGATAAACCACAAAAGTTCTGGGCAGGTATAAATAGTCTCTTAAAACCTGGACACTCTGACACACCCTCCCCCTCAGGCACCCCACAAGATAACCCAAAACAGACTGCAGATGCCTTTAATACCTTCTTTACTGAAACTGTCCAGTCTCTTTCCAACCACCTGTCCCCCGATATCTCCAATCTCGCCACTTCCTCAAATGTCTCTATTCCAACACTTCAACTACACACAAAATCCAAATTGAGCAAAGCGGAGCCAAAGGCTGGTAGAATGTATCACTTCTTTATTGCACAAATCCAAACACTCGACAGCACATTAACACTTTACAGGAACAACCAGCGTTTTCGTTTCAAATGACTTCTTCAGATGAACAGAATGCATATCATACAACACTCCCAGCTTTATATATAGTCAAGTTAATTATCTAAAATTATTCAATAAAACAAATTAAGTAATTGAGTAATTAATATTACCAATCTTTTTCTTTTTACATACTTAAAAAACCTAACCTAAAAAGCTCCATATTTTATTAACAACAATCCTAAAAATACTAAATCCTAAATATTATTGATCTTCCTAATACATGTTAAAACCACATAAATACTCCTGTAATACTCTTACTAATTAATAATAACACCTTCAGTTTCCTAATACATATTAAAACCACATAAAAACTCTTATAGTACTCTTACTAGTTAAATAATAAATTTATAATAATAACATTTTCTATTTAATACATCAAAAATAAATCAGTGAGAATACCAGTTTATATCAGTATTGGGTGTTAACCATGAAGGAATAAAGGAAAAATTACAAACAGGAGCCATTATACAAAATTCACATCATTTAAGCACCTAAAGTTTCGCTGCTCTCATCTTTAACACTGGAGCAAGGGAAACCATATCATTTAAACCTGGCAGTTTATTAGCTTCCAGGGATAATTGCCACACCAATTCTTTATATTCTATAGAAGTTTCCCATAAACCTCCCCTTACGTCCTTTTCCACTACTTCTAAAACAAAAAAGTTAAAATTTGATTCCAGACAACAAATTTTATGTCTGTAAAGTGCATTAGTAGTGCATTTTGTTCTTACTTTATCATTATGCTCATATATTCTATTTTTTAGTTTTCTTTCTGATTTTCCCACATAAAACGCATCACAGTGGTCACATAACCCTATGTAAACTATCCCACTGGTTTCACAATTCGCAAAATGCTTGCTCTGTATCAGGAAGTCCCTACTACTAATATATATAGTCTCCCTAGTACAAATAAATGGGCACTGAGAACAACATCCACACTTGTAAGTACCTACTTTTCCATTTTTACCTAAGTTATTCACATTTTTACCCTCCAAAATAGTTTTTAAGTTCTTCCCCTTCTATAAGTACATTTTAAGGGGAGAACAAATAATACTTTCAAGTTCTGAAATTTCTTTAAATCTGCTCCATTCTTCCTCTAAAATTTTTCTTATCTTTACAGCTTCACCACAGAAATCTAGTACAAAATTGCTTTCTCCTTCATATTTTTCTGATTTTTCTAATTCTACTTCTCCATTATTCCATCCGCATTTGTTACCCAAAATAGGTTTAAATTTGTCATGTCTCCCTATTCTGACCTCTTTTTCTACTGTCTCTATCAGTTAATTGGGGTATCCTCTGTCTTTAAACATTTCACGTAACTTCATACACTCTTCATTGAAATCTGAATCTCTCATTGTCATTCTGCTTCCCCTTTACATATTGTCCCTTGACAATACCTTTTTTCTGGTGGTAGGGGTGGGCACTATTATAAGCTAAATAAGAGTTCGAGAAAGTTTCCTTCCTAAATATGTTTGAAAAGAAACCCTCATCTGTCTTCCCTATAGAAATATCAAGGTAATTTAGAGTGCTATTGTTAAGCTGATAAGTGAAATCAAAAAACTCAGTTGATTCTGTGATATATTTAAAAAATGCCAAATATTCATTCTCTGATGCCACCCATAGGAAGCACATGTCATCCAGATAACGCCTATAAAATTTCCAACAATGAGTATATTCAGAATTGATAATATATGTGTCCTCCCAAGCGGACAAAATAATATTAGCATATATGGGGGCACATCTCGCCCCCATAGCTACCCCTTTGATTTGCTTAAAAAATTCACCTTCATAATGGATGTAATTATTAGTTAGGACTACCTCCATCAATGTTAATATAAGGTAGAAATCATTGTTGCTAAACTTTCCATATTTTACTAAAGCCTCTTCAAACCATTTCATACCTTCACCATATGGTATCGAAGAAAATAAGTCAACTATATCTATAGTAATAAAAATAATACTTCTATCATACATCTCATGTGTTAAATTCCGTAGGAAATCCCAAGAGTCTTTAACCACACCACACCCTTCCATGGATAAATCTTTTAATTTTACGTCTAACCATTTGGCCAAAGGTGCAGTAACAGAGCCCCCTGAGGCCACAATGGGTATCAGTGGCAGGTTTTCAACATTTTTGTGCACCTTAGGCACCCCAAAAATTGTAGGGACTCTGGGTTTTTCTACACAGAGATATTTGAAAGTCTGTAAGCTAATGGAACCTTCCAGCAACAAGTCATTTAACATCAAGTATATTTTCTTATTTCCTATATTTATTTCGTTAATCGATGCCCTAACATATCTTTCCGAATTCTCAAGTAAATCCATCATTTTAGCCTCATATGTAATTTGATCCATAATAACTGTCCCACCACCTTTATCTGGCTTAATAATTCTTATTGATGAATCACTTCTTTAATCCCATAATAAATTATTCTCTTCTTTAGTAAGATTGTACATGATTTTATTCTTAGGGAGTTCTGTTTTTAATTTCTTTTCCATAAGGGCTTCAAAATTCTTCAGTTGTGGGTGGAGGGGCGGGTTATATATACTCCTTTTCCTTAGTTCCTCTGTTCTATGCCCATTGGAGTTCTGTCCATGAAACAAAAGTTCAAAGTTTTTCTTCCTTAGAAATAACTTTAGATTTATTAATACCTTACTAATATCTGCCTTCTTATTTGGAACAAATTTGAGCCCTTTGGAAAAAAGTGAAAAATGGAACTCACTAAGCTCCTTGTTACTATAATTATAAATATTATAGTCTTTAAACTTCCATACATGTCCTTCAACTGTTATTGAATTTTGCACATATCCAGGTTCAATAAAGGGCTGCTACCATTGCCCATACCCATCTTATCTCCACTCTCCTATATGCCTCCCCTATTTACACTTATCTGTTCAAAAGGAACTACAGCAAACTTGCAGTTGCATACAATAATATTGCCAGATTTGCCTCGGGCTCTACATTTAGAACCCACCACTGCCTAAACCTAAAACACTTAGGATGGCTTGAACTGCAGAATTTGATTCAATTTCTTCAACTTACAATAGCTCACAAAATCCCGTACAAACCCTCTAAAACTCCCATACTCACTACCCTTATTACCCCCTACAGTAATCTTAAAAGCTTACGCTCTTCAAATAAACGACTCGTATCTACCACTAAATCCAACAATATGGCTGGTAATTCCTTGTTCTCTAACACAGTTGGGAAAACCTGGAACTCTCTTCCTGAAAATCTTACTGCAATTTCCTCACTTCCAAATTTTAAATCTCAACTCAAAATTCACCTCAAAACTCAATGGCTCTGCCCCTGCATTAACCCTGATTAATATTGTATGTGTGTCTACCTACCTTACTATTCGCTTCCTCCAAACTTAACTTTTGTTCCCATACTATCACTTCTCACCTAACAACCTAACACTTTTATAAGCATCTAAAGATCTTTTATCCTTGAGGAAAACCTCTCCTATTATAAACAACTTTTCTATATATGTTTTCCTTTGGTATTGTATTTAAATTCCTGATACTATGTATGTAACTAAATGTTTTTCACTAGTTCGTTTAATTTTACCACTGCAATTAATGTTTTTTTGATGTGGAGTTTTCTCCCCAGGTCTCTGCTGAAAATGGACATATATCCAAGTTGGACTAGCCCGGTCAACAAATGTAAAATAAAATAAAATAAAGTTCCTACAAGATTGATATTGTTTGTGAAACATGGTTAAAGAGCAATGACTGGAAACCACTTCTGTCAGTGTATAAATGCTTTTACTATAACAGACATTCTAAGAAAAAATCAGGTGGAGATGTTAGGATAGGGATTAAAGATAGTTATGAGACCTGTGATTATTACATGCTCAATGATAACACCAATACCATAGACTGTGTAACTCCCAAAATAAAGACAACCCTGGAACATATAACAATTGTTGGAGTGTATAGACCACCAAAGTCAAGTGCAGCTGTCCAAGAGGAATTCATACATTTCTTGCATGAAACACAGGAGGGAACAATATTAGCTGGGGACTTATATTTACCAGAAACAGACTGGAATAATACTGATTCAACAACATTAGTAAGGAAATTATTCACAACAATTGCTTCATATTGTAGAAAAAAAATACCAGGGGACAGAATATAGGTGTAGTAAAGAAATTACTGTTAATTCAAGTCAAGTTTTACCACCGCTGATGTGCAGTGATCATGGGGTTATAAAGGTTAATTTGTTACTAGATAATTCTGCCAAACTGAAATCTAAACCAATGCACAGAAGGTTAATTACAGATTATATGGAAACAAAACAGTCACTATGTAAAACTAACTGGAGTGAGGTGTTCAGTGGAAAAACTGCAGATAGAATGTGAAAAGGTTTGAAAGAGAAATTGATTGAGTGCAAAAAAATCAAAACAAAATGTTTAACATAAGGATCAAGGCATGCAACATCAGGGGGATATATCTGCATTAGAACAAAATATCTGATTAAGGTGAGAGACAAAAATATAAAAAATGGAAGAAAGGTCAAACTACAGCTTTGAAAACTGAAATAAACAAGCTGGACAAACAGATATTAAGCAGTGTGAGACAAGATAAAGAAACATTTGAAGAACATTTATATAAAGATATTGAGAATAATAGGAAACTCTTTTATAGTTACTTAAGATGTGGAAGGAGTAAAGACACATTGTTAAGCTGTGTGCAGATTCTAAAATTTATTCTCAGATACAACAGATTATAATATATTTACAAAATCTTATACAAAACAGTTTGGCTTCACAAAATGAGTGATAAATTGTCCTAGTGACATCCAGGTAACCCCAGATACTGGAATCAAATTAGATTACATTGAAAAAGAACTGCACACACTGGCTCCAAACAAAGCACAGGGAGATGACGGAATTAGTAACAATGACCTGAGAACACTTCAGAAAGAACTTCTGGTACCATTATATCTATTGTTCACTGGGATATATAAATATGGGGAGATTCCTCAACATTAGATATGTGTGCTTATTAAATCTGTCTTTAAGGGAAAGGGGAGTAGGACAAACCCAGAGTCATATAGACTCTTACGTCTACTTTCATGTTGTGGAAAAATAATGGAGAATGTAATATTGGATAAATTATTGTCAGAACTGGATAGGTTAGGACTTGGAACCATATATCAGCATGCGTATGTTGAAACAGATCTATTACCATCTTTAACATGATGTTCTACAACAATATAATAGCAGCTATGAAAGAAAAATTGTGCTATGATGTAATTTATATAAATTTAACTTCAGCATTTGACAAGGTCGTACACAAAACACTGATCAATAAATTAGTACAACTAGGTATTGCTGTACTCTTGATAAGATGGATAGCTGCATGGCTTACAAATAGGACATGGCAAGTATCATACAGCAACTGGACAGGTGAAATCCTTGGTTACAGTCAGGGTGTCCCACAGGGCTCTGTCCTAGGCCTTTACTTGTTTAGATTGTACCTTTCCGACCTCACTTTTTCATCTGAGGTGTTTGTTACAGTCTGTATGCAGATGACTTGAAACTGGGTAAACTTATTTCATGTGTTACAGATAAGGCATGTCTGCAAAATAACTTGACTAAATTGACCATTTGGGCACAGGAGAATAATATGCTGATAAATATATCAAAAACTAAGCATATGTGATTTGGGAGACAACTTGAAAGGTGAATATTTAATACAGAACACAGTGATTTAAGCTGTAGACTCATTTAAGGACATGGGTAGATTTAGCTATGAATGTTTCTAATCATATCAACCAATTAGTTAATGATAGTTATAGAACTATTGGTTGTATAAAAATATTTATAAAGTCTAGGAAATCAAAAATGATGAAATCATTGTTTGTTACTTACATTAGACCCAAACGTGAGTATGGAATAACAATATGTAAATCCTATAATAAAACAAGCATGAGTAAACTGGAAAGAGTACAGCATATATCTGAACTTGTACAGTGTCACTTACAGATATATAAGAGGAGATCTTATTTAGGTATATAGGGCATTTAGAGACAACTACTTCTGGGCATGTTTGGAGTTATCAAAAAGTACTACAGAATCACCAGACAAACATATGTAGAGGATTCTACAGGAATGAGAAGTGTACTAATTTGGTTCTCTGACAGAATAGCTGATGCATGGAACAGAATACCAAATTACATTAAATCAGGTGCTAGTTTTGATATTTTTAAGAACAGCCTGGACGCTTATTATGGGAACAAGTTTTTGGTATACTGGCAGGCTAGGAGGATATGAATACCCATGCTTGAAATATTTGTATGTATTGTTGGTGTCTGACCCAATCCCAATTTCATCTCTTCAGAAAAATATTTGTTCCATATTTCATAGACATTGGATCTAATTGAAGGTGTATCTATACTGAAAGATAAAATAAAAGAACATGATCTATTTGATGTGCATTTGAACAATTAGGTACAATAAATTCAGGATTCTACAAAATCACTTGAAAATGATATTTTCCTCTTAAAATCTCTTCCTTTACTTTAAACAGATAACCCCTACTGAAAAACATTTTCATGGGTTGTAGTTCCCTGTCTAAAGTGGCATCAACATTAATTAGATGTGCCATCCTTATCATCTGTCCTTTTACAATACTTCTTTTCTGATGGTGTGGGTGGCAGCTTTGAAAATGCAAAAATGAATTGGAGCAACTGTCCTTTCTATGAATAGAAGACAAAATCAAATCTTTATTTATTTTTTTTACAATTTTTTTCATTATTGTAATATCATGAAAATCAAGTTTGTTTTCATCCACCCTAAATGTAAATTTTAAATACAATGTTTTTCCTGTATAATCTATGAATTCATTCAATTATATCAACTTTCTAGCTTGCAAAATAAAAATGTCATCTAAAATCAGCTATAACTGTATACATTTGTAGCATATTTAGAGCATAAAATATATGTATTCTCCCAATCTGCCAGTACAATATTTTCATAGCTTGGGGCACATGCTGTACCCAACAGCAACACTACTCAACTGATGAAAGAACTCACCATGAAAGCTAAAAAAAATGTTTCTTAAAATCACATCTGTCAATTTGTATATTGTTTTAACATTCTTATTATCCAGTTTTGACCTCTGGCTTATAAAATTAAAAAAAAAAAAAAAACCTTTCTAAACTTTCAGTGTGGAATAGATGTGAATAAATTCACCACATCCTCTTTTGGCATTTCCCGGTTAGTGGTCGCCACAACAGAACACCAGTCCACTTATGATTGGCAGTAGAATTTTATGGTGCCGAGGTGCCAGCCCGACGTCCAACCTTCAACAAAGGCACACCCATTCACGCACGCACCTACCTCCATGTCTTTAAATGTCACTCAACCGTGGGGAGGACATGCAGACTCCACACAGAAGGTGCTCCAGTCGAGAATCAAACCGGTGAACCTCTTGCTATGAGGTGACAATGCTAACCGCTGCACCACCATGGAACTCAACCACATCAATGGTTACAAATAAAATGCCATATCCAAAATCCATCTTGGTTAAACATTCAAAAAAAGGCAGGATTTGTTTAGGATGAAATTAAATTCTCCAAAAACAGTTTTGAGTTTCATATTAATGAATTTCACTTAAGGCTCAGTTTTAGACCCTCCTGGCCAATATTATCAGCCTCATAGGTGGATTATATACGTATCTGTATATCTTAGGCAATCCAAGCATTGTGGGAATGAGAGATTTTTTAACTTCCAAAAAGTTGTAATCATTTTTAAACCACCTTGTAGAACTTAATCAGTTTAAAGAATGATCAGTTGTAGCATATGCAATGAACACTTCATTTAAAGAAACACATTCATAATCATTTGACAACTATTCATGCATTCTATTTATACAATCCATACTGTCCATTATTATCATAATAATGATACAACCCCAAAACAGTGATCTTAAAATGCGAATATGAATTGGAGTATGTTCCCCTTATTTCCTGTGTTTCTGCCTCTTACAAACAGTAGCTTGAAACAGACTTTAAAGTCCTGCATATCAGCCAGACATATCTGGAGTAGTTGGATGAAAAGAGACTGGAATGATGAAGCAGTGCCTGCCTGTCTCACTGTAGTGGGAAGAGCATATCACCCCATTCTGAATCCCTTTCAGAGACCAAGGATCAAATAATAGTGCTTGTTTACAACACTGATTGAGTCAAAACCCCTCACAGAAGCAGACGAGAACTCCTCAAAGGTGCCTACTTCATGTGACCTGTTGGATCTCAAGTGGACATATATAGAGAAAAAATAATACGGCTATTTAAAAAAAATTCCCCAAGGATAACATCACCACTTTATCACCTGACCATCACAAAGGAAAAAAAAAGCAGGCCATAGTATTTTAACATCAGGGATAACAAATGGGACAGTAATGAGTAAAGAAGGGACCCACCGGAGATAAAAAAAGGAGACTCAATGGTCAGGGAGAACTTGGGGGGGGGTGGAAAAAATGAAAAAAAAAACCTTTATGAAAACTCTTTCACCTCTTTAAGGTCTCAGGCAATTAGAATTATGCAGCAAGCATTATAGAACTGTAAAAATACTTTGCCAGAAGAAATCTTAGAATGTTAATGGGATTATGGCAAAATATATAATTGTGGACTTGGATATGTCATCACTTAACACATATGTAAAAGACTTGGAGATGTCTACATTGTGAGGAAGCAAGCTGATGTTTGGTAGCCATTAAAACAATCAAGGAGGCCAGATTGACATTTAACTCCCTAAAGAACAATAAGAACCCACATCTAGATGGAGGGGACAGTTGAACTGTTTTTATATGGCTGAGAACATTTCTAATTTTGTTAACCCCCAAAAAGGGAATGCACCACAAAACTAAGAAAGCTATATCAGTGATACACAAGATGGGTAGGAGATCCCATCCTAGCTACATCTTACAGACTGATTTCTGTTATGAGCCACATTTACATAATATTTATTTGAATTCTAACCACAAATTTAGCTAATGCAATGCCTGCCTGAGTGAACTTGAAGAAATGTATGTTGGTCACAATCAAACAAATGTGTTTTAATACAAGAAAATACTGGTGTTAAGTATTCCTATTTGTTATGAGTATTGATGGGGAAAAATAATTCAGTGTGATGGAATGTGACCTCTTATTCTCACTGATGAGCGTGCTTGGACCTCCAAATGCTTTTGAGGTGTGAGGGAAGGATTCCTCCTGTCTCCTTTGTTTAACTTGGAGTCATCAGCCTTGAAACTGAGAACCCATGATCCTGAGGTACAGGCACAGGACTTTATTATTTGTGGATAATATGATAATGCATATGGAGAACACAGAAGAGGACTTCGGCAAGTTATTTGATGAGCTTGAAAGGTTTGAAGTTATTTCTGGGTAACTAATCAATCATATCCAAATGAGAGCCCAGCAAATACCTTTAATCCAGGGCAGATTATATGGGATATATACCTTTGCATGTGAGGTCACAAAAAAGCCAAATTATTTAGGGACAGAGAGAAATGTTCCACTATGTCACATGACAATCTTACTGTATAAGACGGAACAAAAATCTAAAGATTTTTTTTTTATTTCTGTGCAGAAAAAAAATGATGCTGCAGTCCCACACAGCACAAGCTCAGAAAATGTTTTCTTCTTTCAGATACTATATATATATATATATATATATATATATATATATAATACTATACATACATATATATATATATATATATATATATATATATATATACACACACACACACACTACGGAACATCCATGTCAAGGCACTTATCAGGTTATCTGATGCAGCTGAAGTGCTGTGGAAGGGCAAGGTAGGGATAAGTGGTCTGGAAAAAGAGTCGTCTGCATAGCAATAGGAAGAGTAGAAGGCTACCTGAATATGAAGTATACTCAAAAGCTTGGCAAGTGAGCTGTTTTTTTATTTTGTCTTTTCTCTTGAATGTCCTTTTAAGGACACAAGGGATAACTGGAGACTGTTCTTCAGCTGTTTTGGTAAAGCAGGTGCATCCGATGGCATTCATATCTGCACTTTCCTAAAGATTAAAACTTTAATTCAGCAGTTCAGACTGCTTTAACCAACATGTATGAGTCAATTCAAGCAGATGACAATATTCTATCAATGGTTATGTTTACTAATAAAACGAGAGGGGCTTGGGTGAACAAAGTAGGTCTGAATTATCAATTAACATGATGCAGTTTGCGAATAAAAGATAGTCCATTTGGGAGTAAATGTATTGACTGATGTTATGTTGCACAAAGCAGATAAATATTTTCTTCTGCTAATTTGATAACAAATCAGGGTACAGGTGTATTCAGGTAATGTATTTATCAAAAATGGTTTTGTGCCCACAAATACATGTTTATGGAGTGAGAAAAAAGAATGTTAAAGCGATTATTCTTGAACTCAGTCTGTTAAAAAGCATTCTTGTATGTGTATACTTGGAAAGAAATCTACACTAATGGCAACATTTATTCTGTTGTTTATGAGTCTAAGGGTAATATAGGTAATTATAACAATGTTCACAGCTGTGTGATAATTGGGGGCTCATTATAAAGAGGTGTAAGAAACATTATTCTAAGAATAGATAACAGGTCGCTGTCTCATCTTTACATGGTAGAAATGTGTCAAATATAAAAGATGGCATCAAATGTTTATTTCCAAAAGGAATATGATATGACCTTGTCATTGATGTGAATGCATGTAATAATGTAAGAAGAACTAATGATGATGTTTTCCAAAGAGCTGTAAATGGCATCACTGATTTGAATAATTTTCTATTTAAGTTTTTTCATTGATCTTCTTCCAAGTGTAGATTTTCAGAGTGAGATTAGATGACAAGCAAGGTCTTTCACAAATTGGATAACTTGCATATCTTTACATAATTCTGTTCAAATAGCATTTCATTGGGAATTGTTTGATGAAAACATTAAGTACTGCAGTTACACCAAGTTGCACTTCAGTAATTTAGGCAATAGGAGAATTGCTACTCCAACTAAATATTTTTTTTTAGAATCAAGTCACTGATTGTAGCTTAATAACAATAGGGCAAGCTTGAAATGTATGTTGTTAAATTCTCGCAGTTTAAATAATAAATAAGAAGATTTAGAAGCTTGTGTAGCTGTTAATAGGACTGGGGTGTTACTGACTACATAAACTTTGTTCAGATGTAATAACAAACCAAAAGTAATACCAGGTTTCTGTGGTCATCACAATTTTAGAACTGATGGGAGCAGAGTTGGGGTGTCTATCTACATAACTACTAAGTATGATTCTACACAAAATTTAATGATATTGTGTCTCAACTTCTTATTGTGAGTACTGATGGCAGTGGAACTAAAATGGATATAGTAATATGTCTCCCAGTATTTCTAAGGAGATGGGTGAGCAACTTTTAAATCTTATTAGGAAGAGTTTTATGGAAAAGGTGAATTTAATTACAGGAAACCTAAATACTCCTAATGTAGACTGGCCAGCTCCTGCTACATCATCAAAGGCATTTAAACTATTTGATAACTGAAAGTCTGACAAATAGTTATACTCAAATAGTGAATGAGGCAACTAGAGGAACTAACTTATTGGATGTTGTTTGGATCTCTAAGAGATTAAACTTGCATGGTTATAAGTCTTGAATTAGGAAGCTCTGATCACTTAAGTGTTAAGCTTTAAGGTTGTTTTCACACATCCTAAATTGTTTAAGCATTATGAAACAGTGAAAAAATGTATCAATCAGACTTTGAGTCAATTAAGGAGGCTACTGAAACTTGGGATTGGTATATTTTTGAAAATAAAGATACAAGTGAGAACTGGGATTGTTTTTCCAATTCTGTTAATAATTTGATAGACTATCCTGTCTCATTTGGAATGCAAATAACCTGTACAGGTGACAGACATCCATGGTAGAGTTTGAAGTTATCTAAGAAGGAAAAAGATAGGTTTGTGGAGAAGATATAAAAATTCTCCTTCGGCTTCAAATAGGAACAACTACAACAAATTCAGAGAGATATACCCCATGAGTATTAAGATAGTACAATTTAATTATGATATATATATAAAAGCTAATATGAAGGATGATAAAGGTTTAATTAAGCATTTAAGACATTATAGTCTAGAAGAATCTTTCAGTACAGCGTTGAGAGATGGGTCTCAAGCAATCACTGACTCAAATGTGTTAGGGAATTTCTTTGCAGATGGTTTCTTTAGTAATTACTCCCAAGGTAATTGTCCCAGTATGAATGAGGAAATAGTAAAGCAAGCCTTATCTAAAATAAATCAAAATACAACAGCAGGACCAGATGGTCTCAATGGATATTTCTTAAAAAGAATATCTGAAAAGTTTATTCCATGTTTACATTAATTGTTCTAAAAATCATTCAAGGAAGCATTTGTTCATGAACTGTGGAAGGAAGCTACAACAGTTCCCGTTTTGCAAAGTAAAAGAGGACAGAGAACTACTGACCTATTAATTTGACTTGCATACAGGGTAAGTGCTTTGACAGGACACTATAGCTTTCCTACAACCAACCTTTGATATATATGAAAATGATTCATTTCAGGAAGATCATGCGTCACTAATTTGATAAGTTTTTATGAGCAGATTATTAGCTCATTGGTTAACTCACTAGCTGCTGATGTATTTTTGGATCTTGCTAAGGCTTTTGACTCCATCACCCATGAAACAGTTATAAAGACTTTAATGAGACCTGATAATTCTGGCTATGTAGCTAAATGGCTACTTGGCAGAAACAATGCAGTGAAAATTATAAATTCCTACTTCAAGCATAGATTGATGGCCAGGGGAGTGCCTCGTAGTTCAGTCTTGGGGCCACACTTATTTGGTCTAGTGATGTCAGAATGTCCAAAATCTAACTCTGTATGGTTAAGTATGTTCACTGACGATATTAAGATAGGGCGGGCAGTAACTAATACTAGTGATTGGTATCTATTGTAATCTTACTTGGATAACATATATGAATAGATAACTAAAAGTATGAGATTTAACAATGATAAAGTTACCATTTTACATTTTGGGCATAATAATAATCAATATCCTTCAGCCCTGGATAATAAGGTCTGTGTTTTTTCTAAGGTAGTAAGAGATCTGAGTATTATGGCAATACAAATCTTAACTTTGAAGTTAATGTGACAACATGATCAGAAAAATTTAGGGTCTTGTGAGGAATTGCCTTTGATGTTTCTCAAGCAGAGATAGTTGGGCATTATTAAAGATCTGTTTAACAAGTATAAGTCCTATTATTGAGTATGGGCCCTTTATGTGCATTAAATGTTTTGCAACTGAAGTTGGAACAGATTCAAAAAACCTTTACCAGACAAACAGCATCTGTAAAAACTTATCCTATAAATTAAGGCTAGTATATTTGTCTTTATATTCTTTGGCTTACTGGTTTCCAAGAGGTGACACTATTATGATATACAGATGCCTTAAGGAAAAAATATTGGCTACCATATTAGATATTGATTTTATTGATCATGGTACTGGTACAAGAAATAAAAATTTAGATGTAAAAATTCCTATTTCCAATTCAAAATTAAAGAGATCTTCCTTTCTCATTAGAGCAGGAAGGATGTGGAATTCATTACCTCAACATATAAGATTGGCAAATGATTTATTGACATTTAAAACGGAATTAGATAACTTTTTTTTTAATTTTATACTCTCCAATGGTGTCTATTAGGCAAACTTTAAGTTGCCCAAAGTAGGTCCTATGTTTGTTAGTTTATTCATGAAATCATTTAACTTGATAAATCCAGGCTGTATAACATAATGACAAAATAAATAAAAAATAAAGCTTTTCATTGCTTTTTACTGGTTTAAGGTAGGAATGGACAGGATGCTCTCACCACTTGTTGTATGCTTAGAGAAATGAAGACATTTACTAACGAATGTCTGGAAGAAATAACTAAGTTACTCCAGGAAATGGGGGAAACAACACAGGAGGTAAAGGGGTGATGGCTATGACTCTGGAACAATTAGCTGATGGAAATTTCTCATTGTAATGGGCCAAACTAAGCAGAAAGTTGGTATCCAACTAGTTTATTTCCTTAGATACGACTGTTGCATGACATTTTACTGTGTCTAAAATGAATGATGCCTGATAGAAATGGCAAGCCCAAACGGATAATTTATTTAACCTCAGACTGAAGTGGGGATCTCCAGATCAAGCACCTGGATACAGTCCATGTGTAAAGGTTTTAACAGCTAGTCATGATGGAGTCAGTGACTCAATCAAATAGGCTGGGGAAACAGACCTTATAATTCAGTT
This sequence comes from Protopterus annectens, assembly GCF_019279795.1. Lineage (NCBI taxonomy): Eukaryota > Metazoa > Chordata > Ceratodontiformes > Protopteridae > Protopterus > Protopterus annectens. The sequence continues at coordinate 882,284,264 of NC_056743.1, read as the reverse complement.
TCTTAAAAAAACTGGATTCAGCTCTAGCAGCTGCATAGATGTTGCATTAGGTAAAGAAAATTCTAGCTATTCTCTTAGAAACATCTGCACAAATACCTTTATAGAGCTAGTAAAAGTCCACCAATCAC